>NC_056735.1:1219605632-1219870632 GCF_019279795.1 Protopterus annectens
AGAATATTAGAGGTTAAGTGCTAGATTCATAAAATATGCTACTACAGCTGTTTGTTATAAGGGTTATTGTGGGATACGTGAAATACAAATTATAAAAGAAGATGGTAATATATTTAGATGAGCTTTGCCGGGTTGCCATCATTACATTATATATATCTAGTAAAACCGATAAAGTCTCTACCTTTATCCAGTATATTTTTAATCACTTGACCTCTATAGCTGAATGAAAACATAAACTATTTAATTTATATATTTGACCATGTCATAAAAATTAGATAGGAGCTGAAGATGGTATATAATTTGTCAGTGAGGTATTCATTGATGGTGCTGCTGGTATGTATTACACCCTTTTCATCTGTGGCCACAACTGGTCAAAGAAGCAGGCTCTGATAGAATTCATCCTACTCACTCTTTCTGAATTTTGTTGTTCAACAAATGTTTGACCTACTCATTAATGCAAGCATTAACATTCCATCCTAAAAGCTTGTCAACAGTGCATTTATGTGGTACATTGTCAGAAGCATTATCCAAACACAAGTAGGCAGTTTGCACTAAACGATCTGCATACATAGCAATTTAACCTCTTAATAAGCTCAGATATATGCACTATAAAGCCTACCTTAATTTCAGGACAACTTTCTCGAAGAGTGATTCAAGTATTAAGGAACACAATCCACTTGGAAGCAGCACATGTTGATGCAGGTCAGGCAAAACAAATTCCAAGAACCTCTTGGACTTAACTTTATTATATCTCTGTGGAGTACGCAAATGAGGATTTTATGTTTAGAGTTTCCAAGGACTGAGGTAAATACCCTTTTTTTACTGCAAACATTATTACCTGTGACCTCATTTCTGGGATATGTTCCCATCTAAGAATTTAGATTAAAATTATTGATAATGATTTAATAAGATGTCCTTGATTTTATATTGGATATTGCATATGTCTATTACACTGCAATTAAGCAGGAAACATTTTCTGAACTGCATCTCAATGTTTCGTCACTGAGAAGTCCAAAGCGAACATAATTGTTTTATATCAGTTAAAAGAAGACACTTTCTGTACTCATAATGAGATATAGTAATGTATTTGTGTAAATCATATAATGACATACTAAACTGAAAGAGTAATATACAGCTATCATTAATATCACTGACTAAGGGTGTATGACATATAATGAATTTATATTCAATAAGAATAAATAAAATGTGGGAAACAATGCATCAAATTTGCAGTGATTCATAATATTAATTTCTTACAATCTGTTGAGTTTTCAAATGTCAGAAGTCAAGATAAGGAAACAAGAAGTAATGGGTCACAGTGCAAAATAGGAACAGATGATCAGATAAGGTGGAAACAAAAGAACATCTGAATGTATTCATTTTTGTGAAGTGTATAGCCTGACTAAACAAAAAGCCCACTAGTAGTGATAATCCAGCCTTAAAAGATTGAAAACTGCAGAAATTAAATAAAACTGAAGGTTGTAAAAAATAATAAAAGCATAATTATCAGCAAAAAGACCAAGGAAAAATACAAGTTGTGGACAAAAATAAAGTTTGTGAACAATTTTGCAGAGGAAAAATAACTGCAATTGCATACGTTGATATATAGTTTAGATACATTTAAGTATGTACTTAAAATGTGACATGCAAGGGAAAATTCTTGAGGGAAACATGATATCTATGCAGGACACAACTGATTTTGAGAAAGACCTTTTGTAATTCCTCAAGTCATGTAAGATTCTTAAGGCCTTCTTTAAATTCCACTCACCATCTCGGTTGCACTAAGCTCAATGCCATTGTATACATACAAAGTAATAGCATTCCCTGTTGAAGTCAGTAAGCCCCTCAGATGCAGTGTGGAGCTTCCCCTGAATATATGAATGCATAAGGGAAAGCCCAGACATTTAAAGTAATACTGCTATGGAGCTGCTCAGAGACAGTAATAATGTTTCATTGCCATGGGTGATGGACACATGAAATCACAGTCACTACTTATATGTATTTGCCCCTTTTAAAAAAGCAGATGAATGTGACTGAATTATGTTACCGAAAATCAAGATAAGGCTCCTTTGGTCTATGCCATCTGTAAGTAATGGAGTTCATTAACACAGAATATTTATGGATTTCATCACCTCTACCATACAAGGCATAGCATTCCAAGGTATACTCACCCCTACCAGTAAGATGTCATAATGGTGTGAATCTAGATAGTAAGTATGTGGTGGCACTGCAGGACACTGTAGGCCCTCCACTATGCTACACCTCCTACAGTGGGATACTGAGTGGAGGGACAAGGCTTTGACATGGTCTACATAGTTTTTATGATTTAGGTCTTACTATTTTAGGGGAAAAGCATTGTGGTCATTCTAGTTATGACAAGAGTTTGGACAGGTACATACTAAAAATGAACATTTGACTCATTGATTGGCCTAATAAGTGCTGAGTACAATGGAACAAGTACATCCCTAGATCTGACTGCAATGCCTTTAAACATAAGCTGTATAATAAAAAAGGGCTTAATTACAAGAGTGAATATGTGGTGATCAAAGGCATTCATTGCTATCACAGATTCATAGAACCTTAACGTTGGGTTCAATTTTCAGGGTTGTGATAGCTACAAGGGGAGTCACCCTTGCTAATGGATGTGATTATATACTTCTTGGCATTTAGTTTCAGTCCATGGTTTTGACACCAGCTATTTGTTTGGAAAAGGCCCTTTTGCTGTCTCTTGATGAGTTTCTGATGGCAGCAAGTCTGCAGCCATCTGCAAACTTGGTTAGCTGCAAACCTTTAACATTATCTTTGAGCTGTAAGATGTAAATGCCAATGAGGAGTAGCCCAAGGACTAAACCCTGAGGTACACTGCTTGTTACAGGTCTTTTAGAATAAGTATAGCTGTCCACATTGAATTCCTGAGTTCTATTTATAGCCAATTTGCTTTCCAGTGAGTCACATAGGGATTGGTGGAATCACAAACTCAATCACCCATATAACAGGAGGAAGAAAATCATGGCAAAAATTAGGAGGTGCAGTACCTAGCAGGAAAAAGGCTCTCTCATAAAACTAAACAAACAACTCAGAGGACAAATAAAGTTTATCAAAGCCAAATTTGAGGTAAGTTTGGCCACATAGACCAGGGGCATCCACAAAGCATTCTTTAGCTATGTCCGCAACCTCAAAGGCAATGCACAATTGTGTGCAGAGCTCATTGTAAATGGAGCCATCTATACTGAGCCAGAAGATATAGCAAACCAACTTTATCCATCTTTCCCCCTCAACCTTCCCTCAGGAAATATAATCAAATATAACTCCCCTTACTATCACTAAGGAGCAGATCCTTAATGCTCTGTCTAAGACCAGGAACACTGCATCACTGAACACAGACAATATCCCAGGATGCCTTCTAAATAACATGAAACATGACCTATCAGGGTCTCTGGAAATACTATATAACTGTAGCCTCCAAACAGGCTTCATGCCTCATGAATGGAGAAAGGCAACAGTCATCCAAATGTTAATAGTTTCATAGGTGTTTACTAGGCTAATGACCACAATGGCCTTTTTAAACCAAGCCATGCATCCCAAATCTCTGACAAGTTCTGATACCCTTGATAAGTGTAAGCATAGGCCTGGGATATGAACCATTTACAGGTTGTCTGTGTCCATTAGAGACATAGGTGTCAAACTAGGGATGCATTTCTGGTTTCCCATCCAATTCAGTTTGGTTATGGAGGATCTCTGCTTCACATGGATGGGGAGCCTATTCCGTAGACATGGTAGCCTCTGTGATATATACCTATTGCTCCAGCAGGTCCTATTTATATCACAGACAAGGTTTAAGTCTTTAGAATGGATATTTCTGGTGCCATTTGTTTTGTGGATGTGCAGGAGATCCATCAGAGTGGGGTCTGACAATGCCCTGTATGCCAGGCAGAGATCTCCCCTCAAAAGCCTGTAGGAGATAGAAGACAAGGATAGGGCCTTGAGGTGGTCTGCATAGGACATATTACTTATGCCCTGCATTCTTTTAGTGAGGAACCTCTGTGGATGTTCTAGTTGTTGGATATGCCTTGTTAGGTACATACCAAAGGGGGCATTATACTTAATGATGGGTCTGATGAATGTCAAATACAGTGGAACAATGACTTCCTTGGACTTAGAAGCCATACCTTTGTTTATAAGTTGCACAACATAGAATGATTTCCTCACCACTGCAGACATGTGATGATCAAAGGCTAGATTATTTTTATGTGTGCCCTATGTCCCTGACTACTGGGTCAACTCTAAGGGGTGTGCTGTCAATATGATACTTTCCAGGGATGGGTGACTTCCCAAAGCATACTATTATGCATTTCTTGGCATTTAGTTTTAGTCCATGGCTCTGACACCAGTTGCTTGTCTGTGTCAGCACCTCCTGGACAACATTTGTGTCAGTGTGAGATTCAATAGTAGATCCTAATTTGCAATCATCTGCAAATTTAGTCAGCCATTATAAACACCTGCATATCATGACATCATAGCACTCTTAAAGGAACCAACATATAAAAAGAGACACAGTCATAAAAAACAAAATAAAAATAAAAATACATAGCCTGAGGCTTTAAGAGTGCTATGATGTCATGATATGCAGGTGTTTATAATGAACCGTTTTTTAACTGTTTTTATGTCTGATGAAGCGTTGGATAACAACGCGAAAGCGCTCACAATTTTCTGCAGTTTCCTTTTAACAATAAATGTGGATTTTGTTCAGCAAGAAGATTTCGTTGGAATTTATTCAATTGGAGTTTGTGCTACAGTCCATGGTGCACTCATCACTTTTTTGCTTGATACTGTTTTACTTAAGGAGAGTGCTTTACCTGGCAGTGTTGTTTTTCTTTGCTTTATAGATGCAGATGTGATCGATTTTACAAGGGTTTTAATTGTAAGGCTAAATGTGTTGTTTACATTAGTGTCTGTAAACCTTATGATGCTTTCTATATTAGGAAGACTGAAAGTGCACTGGCTAGATGATCATAGAAAAGGTTGTGAAAACAATGCATTGTACAAGCATTTACTGTTAAATCCAAATCACACTAATTTTCAGATTGCAGTTTCAGAACAAGTCCCTGAAAACCCATGTGGTGGCCCTTGGTTAACCATAATAGGATATAGGGAGCTGCAATGACAACTGAAGTTAAATGCAGGGGTAACACCCAGTTTAAATAACAATATTTGAATAAGTAGTGTCTTGAAATTATGGGTGACAAAGCTGTAGTTTGCAATGAGGTAATATAGTAAAATGTCTTTTATCAGGGTCTATATCACAACGTCGAATGCAGAGGTGTTCGAACGTCATAATATCAAACTAGGAAGTTCAAAAAGTGGGCCATTTTCACGGCTTTGCTATTTCCTCCATTGTGGTACGATCTCGGAATTGGTGTATTTAAGTAGGGGGTGTGTGGGGTGGGGTAAAGCCCCCCACATTACTCTATATTTAAAGCGTACGTGTTTTTTTCATTTGTTTTTGTAGTGGAACAGTGATTTTTTTCCCTGGGAAAAAAATCGCTGTTCTGTGTGTTCGTACTTCTTAGATTTTGAACTTCCCGGTTCGATATTCACGTATTCGGACGTATTACAGTTCGACTAAGTGATATAGACCCCTTTTATCACAAATTAATTTGCTATATATATATATATATATATATATATATATATATATATATATATATATATATATATATATTACAATTATATATTGTTCCTCAGTAAACTTTTAAGCAAATCTGATTTATTTATATAGAAGCTATTTGTAAATTTTATTTTTTCATTAATTGATGTTTACTATTTTTGGGAGCTCAGAATGTTTTAAGTGAAATATTTATTATATTGATTACTTAGATAATTACCTTGTTAGTAATATGGTTGCTATTGGATGGTTTAAATCACATGATTCTGATCTTTTACATTTTAAAAGGAGATTGTATCATTTATTTTAGATCTGATGAAGTTCTCTGACTTGGATGGACGAAAGTGCTTACTTTATGTGAAAATACAAGTTTTCATTTAGCGGAATTGGCCTGCTGCTTATTTCTGGTCTTTCATCACTGTGAAATTTTTGGCAGAATGAATTTTTGATTATAAATTTAAAGGGATGTTCAATGTCAATAAATAGAACAACTGCAAACAGTCTTTTTTCCATATATTCAATGCACTGATATGGCGTTACCTGATTAATTACTGTCAATGTGTTGTAGCCTAGTCAGAAACCAGTCTGTTTGTTGGAGAGGAGACTGTATCATGAAGTATGCTGTAAAATTTGTTTGGTTGCAAAGGAATTTTTCCTGCAGCATGGAGTGCGGATGTAGTGTGGCTAATGGCTGTTAATCAGAAGCTTCTGAGGACTGTTGGTCTTAAGAATAGGTATTGTAGAGGAATGCTTCCAGTTATATGTATTAATCCCATTTGCTAGCGTGAAATTACATATATGAGAGAGGGTGTTAGCAATATATAGGAAAAACTGCCAAAGGAATCTGGGATGAAGTGATGGAGCATTGGAGATTTTATCTGCATCCTTCTATTTCACATGTGCCATGACCTGTCTGGAGCAAATGACTCTAAAACAGAATAACGGCACGTCTATGATGTTGTGCATATGTTTCTGTGTTTGGGGGGGGGTAAGTTGGTTATGTTTGCATTTAGAAAGGTTGGGAAGATTAAACCGATGATTTGTGACTTTAGGGGATTAAGAAATAAGCTGTTTGAAGGAACTCTTTGCTGGTTTATTTTGAGTATTATTATGGCTAGGGTTAAAAGGCACTTGTGGTTGTTATCCTAGTAAACACCTGTGAACCTATTATTGGAATATTTCAGGTAACTGATTAGGGTTTTGAGTTAGTTCCAAAAAGGTTTAGGTACAGCAAGTACTAATCATTGTCTAGTTCTGATGTAGGTTGTTTTAGCAACATAGGTAGAAATGCGGGCATTTATTTCAAGGAAGGATAGAATTTTGTTGGTAGTTAATTGGTCAGCTTTTCAACATGCCAGCTCTAAATTATCTACATATGCAAAGTTCATTTGGATCATCTGCGTTTATTGGGGAGTAAGAAGCCCTGGAATGGTTGAAGCAGCTTATAAAGGAATCTTAAAGCAGCTTTAGGGCTGGAGTCTATTACTTTATTTAAGAGACTACTTTCTTCCAATTCAAGGTTGGATCTAGTACATTTCATTCATGGAGCTACTCTGTGAGTTTTGCATGACCAGAGCCACAGAACTGGGTAGGGACTGTTTTGACTGTCATGTTGGTCTATCACCTGTCTGCATTATTAGGGTGTTTGGTCAGGGAACTAGAGTTAGAATGAGGATGCATTTGACAATCTTGTTGTGCTGATTGCGTTAGGCTATACTTAGAGAAGATGTTTTGGAGGTGAATCTTCTATATACCAAGCTTGTTAAGGTTTAGATCCTCAAGGAAAACACATGTTTTAGTTGAAGGTGGCTAGCACAGATGGTATACAGGGATAAAACCCTGACTATATCCCAAGTTCTATAATTACAATTATAATTTGTGACTTGAACCTGTGTTGAAACTGGCAGGTGAGGGCAACAGTGCCATCTTGTGTGGGGGTGGGAATGACTCAGCTACATTCTACGTCTATCCCCTTACAGGAAGAGGAGGAGGAGATGGGATTCGTATGCATGGCTGAAGATGATCATTTAATTCACCAAGCTACTCACGATAGGTTGTCCTTCTTAGTGGACGTACAGGAGTGTGCACTCACTTGGGAAGATATTCTGAGCCATCACAATAATGTGCACTGCTTGTGTCCCTGCCAACAGGGTGGAATTAGACAAATACAAATGCCTTTAGTGCCAGGCTGCTGACAAATGTACAGACAGTTCCACTGTTACCCTGTGTGATGGCCTCTTAAAAACGGGTGTTGCCCTACTAGATCTAGGGATTCCAATCCCTTGGGAAAGAAATGGTTCAAGCCCAATTTTGGAAGGCTTTATAATGGACAGGCAAAGGGAGAAAAATACCTGAAAAATTGTTTCTTCCTCCTTGTTGATCTAAAGAAATCTTTGCTATTGTAGTTGAATTTTTGCAAAGTTGTGGTATGTATACTGAACAAGGCAAGGCTTTAATTACTGTGACCTGGATCAGTAACCAGCCTGTGTCAGGATCTATGTTGGTGCCTGGAAGATGCTGTTGTTCTCTAGCAGGACAACAGTAGATCATCCCATACTTGTAATCCAGAACTGTTATTATAAAAGCAGTTGTACTTTGGCTGAAGGAATATAGAGGCACAGTGCTCATCTTTTACCAAAGCTTCAGTAATTGCTAGGATAGCATAATTGTGTTGTTAAGAACCATACCTTAATCACTGGTCATTTTGTTTCCTATGTTAGTTTTGTTTATGCATGCAGTGGTGATTCTTAAAATTAGTAGTGCAAGGTGAAACGTTTTTATTAGTGAACCAATCGGGTCTAGGGCTTGGTTAAATATCTCTGGAGGTAAGCAGTTAGTATTGTGAGAAAAACAGAGGATATGCTGTGGCTTGTGATGTAAAATGCATGCAACTAGGATTGTGTAGGTGTGGTTAGTTTTCATTTATATAAATGTATGATTGTCAATATCTTAAGTGATGGTTTAATAAAGATGTTTCTTGTTTAAAAAAAGGGCAGGAATTGAATAATTTTTTGTAATGTTGCTTAGGTTATATGATACTCAGCAATATGTGTGAAGTATAATGTTTGTAAATTGAGCTTGTTAAATACAGTTTGATTACTTTTGTATCAATGGAAATTTGCCTATATCACAAGTGATAATTCAATAAAGGTGCTTAAAAAAGATTTTGTAAGAAGGAAGTTTTAATCTTAGTTGCCTGTTGTTTATGCAAAGCCTGTTATTTAGGAGTTCTTGCCACCACAACTGTGGATGGGTTGGGTTGCACAGAACTCTTGATGTTCAGAGACAGAACAAAGGCTTTGCTGTCTTGTGATGCAAGTCCTTCAGACTATGGGCATCTACTGTAACAATCTGTCTTTACACTGTATGTACACCTTATTTCATTCTGGATTCATTTTGGATGGATGTGACAGAGGTCTGCAGAGGTCTAGAGACAGAATGAGGCCTTCACACTTGCATGCATTCCTTGTGAGTAATAGTCTGTCAATTTTATCAATTATTTGTCTTACTAATATAATGACAGTTGGTTTGGTATTTTTAAATTTATGTAGAGCAATTTCAAGCAAACAGCTTATGATTATGGCCTGCATTTAGCAAACACAGACTACATTTTAGAAATCAAACTTGTACATGTTTTGGCTTGCTTGGAAAAAGTGTACAAATTAAGCCATGTTTGACAGATTATCTCTTTACTAAATATTTAATATGAGTATGATGCAAAGTCTTTGATAAGGAGTCATTTTCTAGATGCACTTTTCAATTGCCTCCACAATATTACTATAAATACGGTATTCAGAAATGAATCTCTGTTAGCTCTTAAATATGGATGGATAGTGCTTTTAAACAGAGATTGGTTTTACTGTGAAGCTCTGTGCTGACTGGTTCTTTACATTATAGATGTCCATGGGTGTACAGAGCATTATTTAATCTAACCATGGTTGAACAGACATTGATAAAGCTTACATGATAAGGTGTGCAGGTCCAAGTAGTAAGGCCATTTACACCAAGTTTTATATGTTGCTCCCACATTTGCATAATCTACAACTTCTCTTTTTAGTTTTGCCTGACAACCCCCAAAGTGCATGGTTTCCCTTTAAAGTCTTCTACTTTTGTTTGTCTAATAAGTTTTTATATATCTATATATCTATATATACAGCATATATCTATATATACATATTTTATATGTTTTAATTCTTATGCTGATCTGGTGTCTTATTCTAATTTAGCATGTTGACATTGTTTATTTCCTCATCACCAGGAATATGGTTAATACTTTAACCTGCATTTTATTTGTGAAACTATCTCTCCTTTATCATGGGCAATATATTCACGCACTGATACTTTTATTTTTGTTTTTACTTTAGGTTACTAAGGGAAGAGATTTTGCTTTTCCAGAATCTTTTCCAATTTTGGACCTGGCAGGTTATTGATAGGAGGTGGCCTGCATAACAGACATGCACTATTGTTGGCCAAATATATGGCTCAGTCATTGATATAATTAGTATTTGTATTTTTTGTGGGGGTAGAGCACTGATCCTAACTGAGCATGTATTATGGCCTGGGATGTATATTGCAGGTGTTAGAAGAGGAGGTATTTCAAAGCTAGGATCACCTCTAATGGCCATTAAAGGCATTCTGTTTAGTAAAGCTCCAGTACGTTAAGTGAACAGCATAAATCTCCACTGTCCAGAATTTTGCATAATGCCCAGGTTTTTGCCTCATAGTTTTGGACTGTTATTCATAAAATGTTGGGTTTTCTGACACATCATATAGGATTGCACTAATAATGATAGACATTTAGGTTTTAGTCTTCATATCCTTCATACAGTACATGTCAATGCAAAACCTGTTATTCTAGGAATTTTCTAGGTTTACAAGGGTTATATTTAAATCTGTTCTTGATTCTGGGCCTTTGCTCCTCCCTTCATTTTTTTTTGGCATTATCCAGAATTCTTGTGATAAGAGATTGAGAGATGGTGGTCAGGGCTCACATTTAAAAAATAAAATAAAAATGCCATATGGTATGTTTATTTACATTGTTTTACAGTGACTGCAGGCCATATTCTGTAGTCACTAGTGAAGATAAAATATCTTCATGTATTTATCTATAACTGATCCTGTGCTAACAGTGTTTAGTAAAGAATTATGTGTTTAACAACTATGTTGGATATCTGCATAAAATCTGTGAGGCAGCATTTGTACTTCTGGGATGTTCAAGGAATTTATAAGACAATGCAAGCGTAAATAAAATGTCTTCAGCTTATCTTAAAAGCATCATTTTAAGTGTTGTCCAGTTAACAGATTCACCAGAGAAGCATATTATATTTACAGTGCCATTTGTAGTGGTGTGACATATGATTAATTATAGCTAATAAAAGCATTACTTAATAATTAGATTACCTAAACTGAAGTGACATCTTAAAGTGACTGATTGTTTGAAATCTTATAAGAGACATGATATATTTTTATATATGGCTGTTTTTGAGTATCCTCAGGGCATCACATTGAGACAGATATTTTGAAAGATACCTCCGTCCCTATATAGCCTGAAAATATGAAGCCTTCACTAGATATCCAATAACCATTTGTGAATTTTATCCAGACAGCTTGAGCATACATTCATGTTCTAGTGCCTCTGCTTCAGTGGATTCAAACATGAGTGGTATACTCCTTTGGGACATTCTTTGGCTGTGATATTAGACTGTGCCCCATTAATCTGGGACTCTGAAAGCTCATGTGGATATTAAGGACTGTGTTATTAATGGGAGAATGGTAGGGAATATCTTTTTTAATCAATAAAAGCTCATGTAAAATATCCCAGAGGAAAACAAAGAGACAATAAATAAATACATAATTTAATAAATAAATGCAGTTTTATTTCAAAGAAACCACTGGCACACAAAGTTTCTATTCATATCTCAGCATTTTTCTAAACTCCAAACTTTGTTTAACTTTCATGTTTTTATAAAAAATTATAACTGCCACTTGCCTTCTTAATTTACCTGTATCTATTTATTTGTTTATTTATTTGCAATATCCATTCTGATAGGGGAGTAGGATTTATATACGTAACATAGCAAGTTATATAATGTAGAATGTGAAAGACAAAACATGGTGACAAATGTATAGTAGACCTAGGGATTCATTAATGTTCCCAATGCAATTCATGCGGCTTGTGCTTAAAGCCCCCCGTTGCCACGAGACAGTATTTTGCTATTCGGAGACATGCAAGCTGTAAGGAGGAAAAGACCCCATTATCAGCTCATTTACACAACTCTGAATTGTAGTTGGCTGTTGAAAATACAGATTAATTATGTTCTGTTTGAGGGTGAATTGTGCAGACAAACTACGGATGTGGCCATGGGAGCACCGGTTGCCCCAATGTTTGCTAACACTATACTATGGTGGTGTGAAAAGAACTTTGTATTTGCATCAACTTATATGCAATACATCTACAAATATTTTAGATATTTGGATGGCATCTTGACGCTATGGAGTGGGACTGAAGAAACCATAGTGCAGTTCTTACAATAATTAAATTCTACAACCTCCTTTTTGGTATTTGCAAACCAGGTTGTAAGTGAAGAATGTGAATATTTAGATGTGGCTGTATAAAAACAAAGAGAAAAAGAGTTATGAATCTACTATTTTTAGAAAGCCTACTTTTTCAAATTGTTATCTTCACTATGATAGCTGCTACCCTTATTGGCGGAAAACGGGTCTTGTTAAGGGACAGATGAAAAGTTTGTCAGGGTTGATAACAGATGACTCCATTTTTTGTTGAAGCTAACTAAACTTAAGGATAAGTTTCTACAAAGAAATTATCCCTAAGTTTTGTTAGATGAGTTAACTTGTTTTGTTGTAATCCACACCACATAATACATTCCTTTGTTGCACTTGGCTACTTCATCTCGAACTGATAAGAATGTTAACAGGACTATGGATCTGAAGTACGACAATAATAGGGTTGAAATAAGGTTCATACTTGCAAAGAACTGGAATTGTGTCTTGGGGATTGTGACCTCATTAGTAATGTAGGAGATAACCCTGACATGGTATTTAAGAAGGGAAGGAATTAAGGAATTTCAAGCAAATTTTTGAAAGAGGTGAAAACAGGCTGATTGATACTGGTCACATATGGAAGAGCATGAAAAAAATGTGGCATTTGCAATAAATGTCAATTTATTAATGAAACAATAAATAAACATTGTGTTGGGAAGCTACCCCAGAGATTTGAAAGTGCAAGTGTCTTACTACTGTAATACCAGTGGGTGGTCTGTGATGCCGCATGTTTGTCTTGCCCAGCATTTTATATAGAAAAATCTGAGAAGAGTTTAAAAGTTAGGATTTGCCAGCACTATTATGCCCTACAGAAAAATGACAACACTAATGCTTTGATTAGGCACTCAAAAGAGTTTGAGAATTTAAATTTTTTTTTTTTTGTTTGTATCATAGGAAAAACTGGATAGGAACCCAGTGAGTTGTAATTGGTCTGCTTTTTTTTAATCTAGGGAAGTGCACTGACAGGTTTTCTTAAATACTACACATCCACCAGGTATTAAGGACAGGATTTCAATAACTAGTTTGCTATGCCTCAGGGCCAACCAACTTTAAAATTCACAACTTTTTTGTGACTGTTTGTGTTATGTGTATATTACAATTAATGATTTTCATCTTTATATATTTTTCAGATGAATGATGCAATTAGTTTAGTTGTTTTAATTATATTGTGCCATTTTCAAATACTGAGTGAACTATTGCTTTATGAGCCGATTAGTTAATTTTCTAAGTGATTTTCTGATTGGCTGCTTTGTGTATTTAAAGAGAATGTTACTGTTGATGCACAAGCCAGTGCATTTCTTTGTGCCGGTCCCAAGCCCAGATAAATGGGGAGTGTTGCGTCAGGAAGGGCATCCGGCATAAAATTTTGCCAAATCATACATGCGGACAACAGTACAGATATACATACCGGATCAGTCGAGGCCTGGGTTAACAACGACCGCCACCTGTACTGTTGGCCAGCAGGGTACTGGCGGAAATCGGGCTACTGTTGGCCGAAGGAGGAGAAGAGGGGGAAGGCATGCCCGAAGGCAGGTAAAGACAAGGACTGTGATAGTGAGGGTCGGAACTTTGAATGCTGGCAGTATGACTGGTATAGGGAGAGAGCTAGTTGATATGATGGACCGAAGGAAGGTTGGTATATTGTGTGTGCAAGAGACCAGATGGAAAGGGAGCAAGGCTAGGTGTATTGGAGGCGGGTTCAAACTGTTTTATCATGGTGTGGATGGGAGGAGAAATGGCGTAGGCATTATCCTGAAGGAACAATATGCTAAGAGTGTTTTGGAGGTGAAAAGAGTGTCGGATAGAGTGATGTTTATGAAGCTGGAAATTGATGGTGTAATGATGAATGTTGTTAGTGCATATGCTCCACAAGTTGGGTGTGTGATGGATGAGAAAGAAAAATTTTGGAGTTAGTTGGATGAAGTGGTGATGACTGTACCCAAGGGTGAGAGACTGGTGACTGGAGGAGATTTCAATGGGCATGTTGGTGAAGGGAACAGAGGGGATGAGGAAGTGATGGGTAGGTATGGTGTTAAGCAAAGGAATGCAGAAGGTCAGATGGTAGTGGATTTTGCAAAAAGGATGGACATGGCTCTGGTGAATACGTATTTTAACAAGAGGGAGGAGCATAGGGTGACATACAAGAGTGAAGGAAGATGCACACAGGTGGATTATATCTTATGTAGAAGGGCCAGTCTGAAGGAGATTGGAGACTGTAAAGTGGTGGCAGGGGAAAGTGTAGTTAGGCAGCATAGGATGGTGGTTTGTAGGATGACATTGGTGATCAAGAAGAGGAGGATGAGTGTGAGGACAGCACCAAAGATCAAATGGTGGAAATTGAAAAAGGGTAATTGTGAGGTGGAGTTTAGGGAAGAGTTAAGACAGGCACTTGGTGGCAGTGAAGAGTTATCGAATAGCTGGGTAACTACAGCAGAGCTAGTAAGAGAGATGGCTAGAAAGGTGCTTGGTGTGACATCTGGAAAGAGGAAGGAAGACAAGGAGACCTGGTGGTGGAATGAAGAAGTACAGGAGAGTATACAGAGAAAGAGGTTGGCAAAGAAGAAGTGGTTTGTCAGAGAGATGAAGAAAGTAGACAAGAGTATAAGGTGATGAGGTGCATGGCAAAGAGAGAGGTGGTGAAGGCTAAGGATAAGGCGTATGAAGAGTTGTATGAAAGGTTGGACACTAAGGAGGGAGATAAGGACCTGTACCGACTGGCTAGACAGAGGGACCGAGCTAATAAAGATGTGCAGCAGGTAAGGGTGATAATGACAGAAACGTACTCACAAATGAGGAGAGTGTGTTGAGCAGATGGAAAGAGTATTTTGAGGGGCTGATGAATGAAGAGCATAAGAGGGAGAGAAGGTTGGATGATGTGCGGATAGTGAATCATGAAGTGCAGTGGATTAGCAAGGAGGAAGTAAGGACAGCTATGAAGTGGATGAAGAATGAAAAGGCTGTTGGTCCAGATGACATACCTGTGGAAACATGGAGGTGTTTAGGTGAAATGGCAGTGGAGTTTTTAACTAGATTGTTTACTGAAATCTTGGAAAGTGAGAGGATGTCTGAGGAATGGAGAAAAAGTGTTTTGGTACCGATTTTTAAGAATAAGGGTGATGTGCAGAGCTGTAGTAAATACAGAGGGATTAAACTGATTAGTCACAGCATGAAGTTATGGGAAAAAGTAGTGGAAGCTAGGTTAATAAGGGAGGCGATGATTAGTGATCAGCAGTTTGGTTTCATGCCAGGAAAGAGCGTTACAGATGCAATGTTTGCTCTGAGAGTGTTGATGAAGAAGTACAGAGAAGGTCAGAAGGAGTTGCAATGTGTCTTTGTGGACTTAAAGAAAGCTTATGACAGGGTGCCTAGAGAGGAGTTGTGGTATTGTATGAGGAAGTCGGGAGTGTCAGAGAAGTATGCAAGAATGGTACAGGATATGTACAAGGGTAGTGTGACAGCAGTGAGGTCTGCGGTGGGAGTGACGGATGCATTTAAGGTGGAGGTGGGATTACATCAAGGATCAGCTCTGAGCCCTTTCTTATTTGCAATGGTGATGGACAGGTTGACAGACGAGATGAGACAGGAGTCCCCGTGGACTATGATGTTTGCAGATGACATTGTGATCTGTAGTGAGAGTAGGGAACAGGTGGAGGAGACCCTGGAGAGGTGGAGATATGCTCTAGAGAGAAGAGGAATGAAGGTCAGCAGGACTAAGACAGAATATGTGTGTGTGAATGAAACGGAGGATAGAGGAATGGTGAGGATGCAGGGAGTAGAGGTGGTGAAGGTGGATGAGTTTAAATACTTGGGATCAACAGTTCAGAGTAATGGTGAGTGTGGAAGAGAGGTGAAGAAGAGAGTACAGGCAGGATGGAGTGGGTGGAGAAGAGTGTCAGGAGTGATTTGTGACAGATGAGTACCAGTAAGAGTGAAAGGGAAGGTCTACAAGAGGGTAGTGAGACCAGCAATGTTATATGGTTTAGAGACAGTGGCATTGACAAAAATGCAGGCGTCAGAGCTTGACGTGGTAGAGTTGAAGATGCTAAGATTTGCACTGGGTGTGATGAGGATGGACAGGATTAGGAATAAGTATATTAGAGGGTCAACCCAGGTTGGAAGGTTTGGAGACAAAGCCAGAGAGGCAAGATTACATTGGTTTGGACATGTGCTAAGGAGAGATGCAGAGTATATTGGGACAAAGATGCTAAGGATGAAGCTGCCAGGTAACAGGAAAAGAAGAAGGCCTAAGGTAAGGTTTATGGATGTGGTGAGAGAGGACATGCAGGTGGTTGGTGTCACAGAGCAAGATGCAGAGGACAGGAAGAAATGGAAACAGTTGATCCGCTGTGGCAACCCCTAATGGGAGCAGCCAAAATAAGAAGAAGTTACTGTTGAGTCTTTTGTCTGATGAAGTTCCTTGCTTCCTTGGTTCCAAACTGAAAATATCTCAACCCTGAACCCACACCAGTTTGACTTTGTCAAATTCAGTTCCTGCACCTTTGTTAATTTCTTTAAAAAAGTCACCAAAGCAGTAGATAGTGGTTACATAGTGCATACAGCATATCTGGCCAAGGCATTTGATACTAGTTACTATGCAGTGATTATTGACAGAAAATCTGAATATAAATCCTTATGTTGAACAGTAGATAGCTAACTGGTTGCCTGGCAAGATGCAACTGCTTAGAGTCTAGACAGGCACCTCTAAGAGCAAAGAAACTACTGGCTGTATATCATGTCTCATTTTGGGGCTCACTGCTAATCGGCAACTATTTCTCAGGCATTCATATGATAAATCCTGGCCTATGGTTTTCTATGTTTGCAGACAGGCTCACTCCATCATTGTCTCTAAATACTACTTTGTACTATATTACAACTTTAAAACACACTCCACCTTATCACTCCTCTAGAATGCCCCCACCACCTAAGAAAATGTGTTTTTACTCCAGTCTCTGTCTCTAGTTGAATAATCAAACAACATCACCAATGGTAGACCTTGCACAACATTAATCTATCTCTCTTTGTCTGCAACTGGAACTATGATAAAAACTGCATTGTTGTGGCTGTAAGTCACTTTTTTGTATTGTATATTATTTTAACAGTTGTCTGTCTTCTTCTGCATAACTTTTATTGTTTCTAGTTCTATGTATGATTCTAACAACTTACACTTTAATCTATTTATCTTGCATTGGAGCTCTTCTCCCTGGGCTGCAGCACAAAAAGGTAATTTTGATTTAGATGGTCATTCCCAGTAAATAAATACCAATAAATAAATAACTTTAGTATACAAAACATTTCCCCATCAAACCATATATGTGATACATGTCTCCAATCAGACAAGGTTGTAAGGGATCTAAACATTCTTGTTAATGTAGGTGTGCACATGCACACACACACACACACACACACACACACACACACACACACACACACACACACACACACACACACACACACACACACATTATCCTATATCTATCTATATATCTACATCTGTATAGTTATCTATATACGTGTATATGCGTGTATCTGTATATATAATATGTAGATATATCTCTCTCTCTCAATATATATATATATATATATATATATATATATATATATATATATAAAAATATATATGTATATATATATATATATATATATATATATAAAAATATATATATATATATATATATATATATATATATATATATATATATATATATATATATATATATATCAGTATAACTGCACAATAAAAAAAAGCAAACTTATGACTTAAAAACTTTTCATATATAAAAAATAAAAAACACACAGAGACAAGAAGCACTCAAGACAGAACTCCCTGTATCAGTTTAGGAAATTAACTTTTTTCTCCTGTAGTACGATCTTTATTTGGTACATTTAATTTACGGGGGGGGGGGTGTAGGGTGGCTGCAGAAATGTAGTAGAAAGTGTGTTTGTTAGTTAGGTGTTGTTGTATGTGGAGGAAATCTTATTTACTTGTGCAATGTAGTTTTCAATGTTATGAAGCACACTTTCAATGTTCTGAGTTTTCAGTGTTTTGAATTTTTGATATTATGGTCTCAATGTTATGAAATTCAACGTTATGAAATGTCAATGTTATGAAGTAGACCCATATATATATATATATATATATATATATATATATATATATATATATGTGTGTGTGAGTGTGTGTGTGTGTGTGTCTAAAAAGACATTCTGTGGAAATCGTTCTATATTATTTTGTGCCAAAAAATCTTTTGATGAAGCTTCTAGCTCAGACCCAAATCTGGTGATATTTTACTGTTTTGCCCAATTCTAGTCTCTCCTGTTTTTCAATAAAAGTGCATTTGCTTCATCAACTGACATTGCTGATTGCATGAACAATGCTTGTACTTCCTACAGTTGCATCTCCAACTAAAGTATGAAGCAGAGCCTTTGTTTAATGCCTCATATATAATCTCTTCTCATGAATGAAAAGCTGACTCTTACATTTGAACCCATTTTCCCAGCAAATTTTAAGTGTTGCTTTTGGAGGACAGTTTTTCCAGACACAGAGAATGATAATCAGCAAAGAGAAGGCAAGAGTGAATTATGGTATACTTCCCATTGTTAAAGTATGAAATGCTATAAAATGACAATCGCCTCATATAAATACAATACTATTCAGTCATACATGGGGGGGAGGGGTTCAAACAGCCAGGTTTAGCACATACTTTCATTGCTTTATCATAGTAAAGTATAAATGCAATACCTGTTTAATTAAATGTGTTATTCACCATATGGTTTTATAATTTAACCAACATGAACACTGAGTAAGACCAAATAAGCTATAAAATATTGTGTTGTTCATAAGCAAACATATTTATTGAGTCTTAACGCTTCACTTCTTTTAGTGAACATTGTGGCAGAACTTAGCTGACATGAATCTGTACATTACTCTTAAATTTTCTTGTTTAGGTATCATCATTTATTCTGTTCTTCCAATCTACCTGGGACTAACTGAGTGTCATTGACTAAATCTTCATTGGTTAACTAGTTGCCTATGCTCCTTTTAACTGGCAGTTAGGTGGAGTGATACCCTTTCCAAACAAGCACTTGTCCCTATGGAGGTTTCCAAAGAGTTAAAGCCTGACCTTTTAATATTCATATATGCAAAGGGCATGTGGAGAAATTGATTCTGGTAACTTTCAGCTGGCAGAAATTGCAAGCCTATGTGGCAGATAGACTGTGCTATTTAACATATGCACAGAGTCTATGTGGCAGGTAGGCTGCATTATTTAACCTTTCATTGTTAGCTATTTTGATATCCCCCATCTCTTGTCAGATCCAATTACTTTATTGTCCAAGTGGAAACTGGCTGCACTTTATTTTTATTCAAAAGGAAAAAAGCCAAACCAGCAGTCAGGAAGCAAATTTAATATCCAATAGAATCACAAAGGTAAAAGCACACAACACTTTCAGGTAAGAACAATCCTTCTTCAGTGCAATGAATAAAAACAATTATAAACACTCATAGGATCATAGGAGGTTACTAGGCTCTTGATCCTGAGGAATAAGCCTAGCCAAGAGTTTATCCCATGTTTAAACAAGTCAGCACCCAAAGCCCCTGTCTAGGAGGGACACAGGTGGAATCCCAGGGGTGTATTTTCTGTTTCCCATCCAGTTATCCAGGTTGAGCTTAAAAAGGGATGATGAGGTTCTCTACTTGACATGGACAGCGAGTCTATTACACAGATGGGGAGTCTCTCAGACACAAATCTGTCCCACCAACAAGTCCTACTGATATCATAGACCAGGTTGAGGTCATGCATATGGGTTACTTGAGTGGAGCTTAACTTGCGGATATACAGCAGTCCCATCAAGGAGGGTTCTGAGGTTGCTTTGTATCCCAGACAGAGGTCACCTCTGAGGAGCCTGTATGAAACTGAGTAGAGGGACAGGGATTTTGGCCTATCTATGTAGGGTAGATGTTTGAGGCCCTGGATTCTCCTGGTGAGGAACCTCTGTGGTCTGTCCAGCTGTTGCATGTGCTTTGCGAGGTACATGCTGAAGGGGACACTGTATTCAATAATTGGCCTTATAAGGGAAGAATACAGGGATGTTATGACCTCTTTGTCCCTGGATGAGATAACCTTACTTATGAGGTCGGCCATGTAGAAAGCTTTAAATACAATGGAAGCAGCATGCAATCAGCCTGGGTGCCCAAATCCCTCACTACTGATTGTGTACTTAGGATGTTGTTATTAATGTGATAATATGCAGGGGCATCACTCTCCCCAAAGGGGATGGTGATGTATTTTTTGGCATTCAGCTTGAGGCCATGTTTCTGGCACCAGTCATTTGTTTGTGTGAGACCCTCTTGGAGGAAGCCCACATCACTTGCAGAATTGATGACTATGCCCAGCTTGCAGTCATCTGCAAACTTGGTCAGCCATAGCCCACTGGTTTTGGCCTGCACCCCAGAAAAGTATATCCCGAATAACAGAGGCCCCAAGACCAATCCCTGGGGTACACTGCTCTTCAGGTCTACCGCTTGAGGTGGCTTCACCTATTTTGATTAGGTGGGTTCTAACAGTGAGCCAGTTTGCTACCCATTTGGTAACATATGGATAGATGCCTAGTTGATAGAGTTTATCTACTATGCTCGAGTGGGGAATAGTGTCAAAGGCTTTGGCCAGGTCAGCTCTTTTATATAAAAAACATGACACAGTCATCTTATCAAAATAAAATATTAATTAAAACATTAATTGAATTAAATAAGTAATGGGAAGAAATAAGTAACAAAAACAGCTTTTTACAAGCATTGACTGGGAATCAAACCCAAATCTTCTGCAAGGCAGGTAAAAAGTTCTACCACGATACCACTTATTTAACATGATAGCACATATTACTTTATATTCTCATCTGCTTTTCCTTTAGAACAGAATTAAAAGTAACTGCTGCATTAAGCACTGGATCCTTATCTGCATTAAGCATCAAGATCCATTTGTATTCTGCAACTTCCAACCTATTTTTAAAATCACCATCCCTAACATTCGGATACACTACTTGAACAACTCTAAATCCAAAAGTAAGGTCTAAGCCTTTCTCTAAGCAGTACTTTGGCAGGGCATTGGTCATAATCTTCCTTTTTATATCAGAAACATGTTCTTTCTTTTAATCTCCTACTACACTTTTCTATATAGAATGTAGAAGAGGCCAGACGAGTGGTCAAATAAACTACACTTTCAGTGCTACATGTTGCAAAGCATTTAATTTCAAACTTCTCCTGAGTTACGGGATATATAAAAAGCTTATATTTTAAGATAATCTTGCAGTTTGCACAATTTAAACATGGAACAGTACCAGCTGTATAATTATTTCTAACTATAGTGGTATCTTTAACTCTTTAAAACATAACTTTGTCTACCAGCTCTGGTTGAGCACTTAGAATAGTTGAGTTATTTCTAACTATATTCAGGACACCTTTTGTCCTAATATTATAATTTGTTATATAGCTTATACAATTCTTCTCTGAAATGTTGTTCTTACTGTGACTCTGATAACCACTGTATGTAAAATAAGGCTTAGCTGAAACAGTCTCTCACTGTCTACATATTCTTTAATATTCTTTAATAATCCTTCATCATATTTTCTTGAAATAAATTCCTTATCTAGATCTTTAATCTGTTTATTATAAACCCTATCTTTAATATTTAATCAACTCACCCTCAAATATTGACTTGTGAAGATGCCTTTAAATATATGTGGGGGATGCATACAATTTTTATGCAAGATCCAATAGCCTGTACATCTTTCCTGTTTATCTCAGTTTGCATGCTATCAGCTTCCTTAAATAGACAAACATCAATAAATACAATTTCTTCTCTAGAAAAGTTCACTTTAAACTTAAGTAAGCCAGTGGTGCTATTAAGATATTGTACAAAGGTTCCCAAATCTTGTTCATTTGCTGTCCACATTAAAAGTCATCATCAACAAAATGAGAATAAAAGGCAATATGTGAAGAAAATAAATACCTATTATCAAAAATGAAATTCTTTTCTCAAAAGTCAAGTGGTAAGTTGGCATATGTATTGGCAATGGGAGTACCCATGGCCACCCCAGATATCTGATGATACAATTGCCATTTAAAACTAAAGACATTCAGCTGGATTTACTAATCTTCCATGTAGGACTAGTGTAGTCCTGCACTGAAGTGGCTACTTAGGAGCAGGATGGCAGTGCGCCATGTATATCAATGAAGGCATGCTGCCCGACCTCCTAGGCATGCACTGAGCGTGTACAAGTGCAGGGGGCATGTCTGACAGCAGAGCACTCAGAATAAACATGCCCCTGCAAAGTAAAACAGCAGAAAGTGGAAATAAATGAGCGAGGGTGCTCATAGGTGTCCGCATATCCCCACCAACAGTCTCCCATGCGTACAACAACAACAAGATATAACGATGAAAAGAACAAACCCACGTATTGTTGTCTAAAGCTCTGAGTACAGCTAACCGTAGGTGCAAGGGTGTGCCCATTGTTCTGCCATGGTGAAAACAGCCCAAAAGGCTGAAGAGGATAACAAGGACGATATATGCAAATGAAGCCTGTCAGCAATAGTGTAGTGGGCAGAGCGATCGCCTAATAAGCAAGCATTCCCAGCTCGAGTCCCATCGCAGCACAGTCTATTTTACAAGCAAAGCATGGTACAAGCAATATTAGTAATGCAAACCCACTAAATAACATCATTTTTATGAACAGGAGTACTGCAGGAAATGCACATGTGAAGAATCAGTATCATAATGAATAAGTCAGCAGTAAGCAGGCGTAAGCACAGATAAGCAGTAGTAAGCATATGCAAGCACTAGTAAGCATGTGAAAGTCTGTTTGCGTGGGGTTAAGCACTACCGACACAGATTAAGCAAAGGAGAAGCTAACTGGGTGTAAGACACTGTGACCGGAAGTCAGCAGTGCTTACCTCTGCGCAAACCCACTTACAACCGCTTGAAAGTGCCTTAAGCACACTGTATCCAACGGCCGGTGTTCTGCCCAGCAAAAAAACAAATAGCTACTGCAAAGTCGGAACCCAGGACCATGCACACCTACACGAAACAATTTACAACTAAGCCATGCCAGATATGTAGAAATCGCAATGTTGTCAGAAACATAACTCCAGCCCAGTTATGCAAAAGTACAGCGAATGTATACCTACAGCTAGCTGGGCATATGTGTGCAAATATATCACTATCAAAATGGATACAACATATCTATAGCTGTAGTCATATATATATATATATATACATATATATATATATATATATATATATATATATACACATATATATATATATATATATATATATATATATATATATATATATATATATATATATATATATATATATATATATATATATATATATATATACATAAATATATATATATATATATATATATATATATATAAACAGATATACATGCAAATGCTGACAACTACACATATATATGTCAACATCTATATGTCCACATATACATATCAAGTGACATATATGTACACAGATATATGTCTCCGTAGGTATATACGGACATAGTTAGAAATATGTAAGCAAATATATATACCCACAGAGGTCTATATGGCCAGACATCTGTAGATACCAATGGTAGATGAACAGAAACATATATGTCCCCATGCACTGTCAATGGGCCTGAGAGGCCTCAAACAATATACGTCACATACGAATTTGCATACCCCCCGCCCAGCCAAACACGTCCGCCCTGCAATACACTACCAAGCTCATAGTATTGTATGTATGTCATTGAACTAGGTTATTAAATTAGCCCTCTGTTATGTTTCACATGTCGATATCACATACCCCTCACACCCACCCACTAGCGGGTCAAGCAGTACAGGCCCATCCAACCCATGCCATCCCCAACCCATACATGCATAACCCACAGTTCTGCTTTCCCCCACCCACAGCACACATGCAGCCACCATCCCTGGTTACCAGCCCATAGCTACCACACCACCACACATTGCCCCCCACCCCCCTTGGGACCCATCCCATATGATGTCCCAACCCAAGTATCCTAGGTGTGGCACACGCCATAGACCATGCACATAGCCAGGGGTACCTATGTAATGCTGGGTGTAGACGAAGGTTGAATGGCAGATATACATTCTGCTGCTTTTATTACAAACATATAATCCAGCACAGTTATTCAACAGTATAGGAAATGTATATAGGTATGTAGATAAATGCCAGCAAATGTGCACATCGCTCAGTCACAGTATTCTTTGCATTCTATGTGTATCAATGAACTGTACCTGTCCAAACATACTGTGAGAACAGTAGTCTTGCATAATACTGAAGAGAAGAATGAATAATGGGGCATGCCATGGGGGCATGTGGGAGTGCCTTCATGCACAGAATGTCACACCTGGGGTGTTCGTTCCACAGAACTGGATGATGAGCCTGGCCTGGTGTGTGAGCAAACCACTGCTTCCCAAACCTCTGGCAGGATGCTACCAGTGGGAGAAACAGTGTAGACCAGCTAAGTCTAATCTTGACACAACAGATCCGTCCCTGGTGGGATGAACCAAAAATTGTGAGTAACATCAATATTTGCACCAGTCTCAGCGTACCGTCACAGCAAGACTCGTACATACGTGTACTACACGGATGAAGAGCCTGCTGAAGCTTGGGATGAGACAGTATAATGAAGGAGTACTGACACGTGCAGAGAGGGAAATGTGTGGAGGTGTGATATAGCTGGGCTAGCAAATGGGGAATGGATGGATGCTGTGTATGTGGAGCTTGGGGGCCGGGGAAAAGGAGCATGGGTATGACATTAAGGTAGAAATATGCAAATTAAGTAGAACTGCAAGAGTGTAGTGGGCAGAACATCCGACCAATGAGCAGGCATTCGTGGTTCGGGTCTCACTGTAGCACAATCTATTTTACACAGCAAAGCACTTTATGAACAATATTTTGGTTGCAAGACCCACGAAACAGCAGAACTATATGAACTGAAGTACCACAAGATATGCACATGTAACGTGTAAGTGTCAAATGGAATAAGGCACTAGTAGGCAGGTTTAATCACAAATAAGCAGTAGTAAGCATATATAAGCACTAGTAAGCGTGTTTAAATGTGTTTGCGCAGGGGTAAGCATTACCTACACAGAATAAGCAAAGTAGAAGCTGAGTGTTAGAAATTCTAACTGGAGGTTAGCAGTGCTTAGCTCTGTGCAAACTCCCGCACACTCATGTACAACTGCTTTAATGTGCCGTAATCACTCTGTACCCAATGGCCCATGTTCTGGCCAGCAACAAAATAAACAGGTCCTGCAGGGCTCGAACCAAGGACCCTGCACACAACAGACTAAGATATTTACCTCTAAGCCATCACTGATACCAATGAAGTAGATGTTGTCAGATACATATCATCCAGTCCAGTCATGCAACAGCACAGAGAATGTATACCTACAGCTAGATGGACATATTACTATCTAAATGGATACAACATATCTATAGTTATAGTTATATATATATATATATATATATATATATATATATATATATATATATATACACATAAGAAATATCCAGAGATATATACATATATATACAAATATATGCACAGACATACATGCAAATGCTGACAACTATACATATATATGTCAACATCTATATGTCCACATATACACAACAAGTTACAGGTATGTATGCAGATATATGTCTCCGTAGGTATATACGGACATAGTTAGAAATATGTCAGCAAATATATATACCCACAGAGGTATATACGGCCAGAAGTCTGTAAATAGCAATGGTAGATTAACAGACACATATATGTCCACATGCACCATGAATGGGCTTGAGAGGCCCCAAACAATATACGTCACATATGAACTGGCATACCCCATGCCCAGCTAAACACGTCCTCCCTACAATACACTACCAAGCTCATTGTATTGTATGTGTGTCATTGAAATAAGGATTTAAATTAGCTCTCTGTAATGTTTTACATGTTGACATCACATCCCCCTCCCCCCCACTAGGCAGGCCAAGCAGTACAGGCCCATCCAACCAAGGCCATCCCTGACCCATACATTCATTACCCACAGTTCTGCTTCCCCCCACCTGATGCACACACGCAGCCACCATCCCTGCCCTGGTTACCGGCCCATAGCTATCACACCACCACACATGGCACCCCCTCCACACACACACCCCCGCCTCAGGACCCACCCCTAATGTTGTCTCGACCCAAGTATCTAGGTCTGGCACATGCTGTAGTCCATGCACATAGCCATGGGTACCTATGTAACTCTGGGTGTAGACGAAAGTTGTATACCCAATGTTCGGCCTGTCCCACATGGGACGAATGATTACCTGGTAC
Source organism: Protopterus annectens (assembly GCF_019279795.1). Taxonomy (NCBI): domain Eukaryota; kingdom Metazoa; phylum Chordata; order Ceratodontiformes; family Protopteridae; genus Protopterus; species Protopterus annectens. Next base: position 1,219,632,232 of record NC_056735.1, read on the forward strand.
TAACAACAGATTTCATGTGTGAATATGTGTACACTAATGGATTTAGTTGTAGGTGTTGCAAAGCATACGTGGCACACAAGGATGGCCGGTATGAGCACAAAACAAAGTACCCAGCAATAACAGGCAACATTACAGGATATGTAGCTAAATATGTACAGGTATGTATATATACCCATAAATACATGGAGATATACTGCTCCCTCTCTGTAGTACAAATGTATACATACATAAACAGACGTATATATAATTATTCATATATATACATATGCAGACACCCATACATCCATATGTCATTAGATATAGATATATATATATATATATATATATATATATATATATATATATATATATATATATATATATATATATATATATATATATATATATATATATATATATATATATATATATATATATATATATATATATATATATATATATATATATATATATATATATATATATATATATATATATATATATATATATATATATATATATATGAAATATGTGTGTGTGTATGTGTGTAAATATACAGATATATATAGCTAGGATATGATACAGCAGTCAGAAATTACATATGTTCACAGGCCGTGCCAATGGGGGTGAGGGGCCCAATCAACAAACGTGTAACACGTAGTTTCAACCACCCCCAGCTAGACAGGTGAAACATACAAACACACAATAAAAGTAAACAAACCACTGATTCCCAGACTACAGGCAGGATACTACCAGTTGGAGAGAACCGCCAAGTCTAATCTTGAAACAAAGACAAGAATGTCCCTTGTGGGACAACCCAAAAATCTATGCATATTTGATTTTCCAGGCATTACACAGATGTCCATTAGCAGGGCACACATGTTCTCGAACTACAAGGTAGGTGAAGCCTGATGATCCATGGGGCGAGACAACATACGTAATGGGTCCCAAGAAGTGGGGAGTGGGCAGTGTGTACTGGTGTGGCCAGACCCAACCTGCACCCGGAGTAAGATTGCCGAAGATGAGGTGTGGGTGGGGAACTATGGGTATGTAAATATGGGCCAAGGCGTGCAGGTGTTGGCTGGAGCGGTTCTATGTGGACCGCCCCAGGGAAGAAAGCAACAGTGTACATTGAGCAGCCCCGACACCTAACAAGCAGCCACGCCCGGTACGAGTCTCATAGCAGCAATGTCTAGTTTACAGGGCAATGGGCAGAATAACCAGATGTGTTGTTGCAAACCCACTAAATGACACCAAAGAACACATGGTCGCAACACCCCACTGTAGGCATGTAAGCCAAACTAATAGGCATCACAAGGTATTATTGCTGTCCTCACCCCCACCCAGTGGTGTGAGTGTTCAGACCTACCCCCAAATGCAGGGTATATACACAGCTGTCGCTGTAGAAGAAATAGCCAGCTGTGGTCCTTCTCGTCAGCCGTCCTGCACATCCCTGAACGTGTCCCCTACTATCAGCACCTCTGTGTGGTCCAATAACACTACTTACCTGTCGACCCCTGTTTCATTCGTAGTAATATTCACAGTCACAATTAGTTGACACCCTGCACACAGCTATATTGGCAGAATCTGGAACCCCCAACCCAGGTGTATTACTGCAGCTGTCCCAGACTACACATGTAAATAACACATGAAGGGAAACCTCAAACACATTTGGATCACCACCTGCTCACCACCTGGTGAAGTCCACCACCCCCCAACACTCCATACCCCTACACCAACTACTGACACTAACACCTCATGTCCTGCCTCGCATACATATCCAAACACCCTGCAAACCTGGACTACTGCTCCCCCACCTATCAGTCGAATGGCCTACTATACAGTTAAAATGTCTCCCTCTCCACCTGCCCACCTACACCTTTACTATTCACATCTACTCTACAACACAGGTATAGCATAACTAAACCTAATCCGAATACCTGAGTGTAACCTATCCAGAAATGTTAAACTGGAATCCCACTTAACCTTACACTGACCTTCGTGAATAGTCATACCTGACATGTACACTTGACTTAAGCATGTATAATACCGACATGTACATGAAGTAGTGCGGGGGTATGTGGCAGCAAGCAGGAGTACGCTTGTTTGGGCGGCGGTAAACAATGCCCACACTGGTTAAGCAATGCGAAGGCCAACCCAGTGTAAGATGCCATAACCGGAGGTCAGCAACTCTGAGCCTAGCGCACACCAGTGCATACCTGCCTACACTTCCCCCACAGTGCCTTAGGCATGCTGTAGCCCACAGCCCTCATTGTGCCAGAAACAACATAATAAGCACTCCCAGGTCCCCCCCTCGCACACTATACTCCAAGTGAGTTACCATGAAGGCATGGCAGATATACAAACAGCTGCTGTTATCACAAACATATCCGGCACAGTCAGTCAACAGTATAAGAAATGTATGTAAGTATGTACATTAATACCAGCAAACATGTGCACAGTGCTCAAGCACAGTATTCCCAGCAGTCTATGAGTATCAATGAACAGTGCCTATCCATGCATACTGTGAGAACAGCAGTCTTGTATAATACTGAAGAGAAGAATGGAAAACAGGGCACGCCGTGGGGGCATGTTTCATCTGTGGAAGCGGGAAATGAGGCTGGTCTGGTGTGTGAGCAAACCGCTGCTTCTCAAAACCTTGGCAGGATGTTACCAGTGGGAGAAACAGTGTAGACCAGCAAAGTCTACTCGTGACACAACAACAGGTCCGTCCCTGCCAGGATGCACCAGACTTTGTGGGTCACAATGATGTTTCCACCAGTATCGAAGGTGGATGAAGGGAAGGCTCAAATGTATGTGGACTAAGCGGATGAAGAGCCTACAGAAGATTGCACTGAGACGGTAAAATGGAGGAGTACCGAGATGTGTAGAGAGGGAAATGTGTGGAGGTGTGGTATGACAGGGCTAGCAACTGAAGAATGGATGGATGCTGTGTATGTGGAGCTCGGGGGGGTAGGGGAAAGGGAGCATGGGTATTACATTAAGGTAGAAATATGCAAATTGCGCAGAACTGCAATAGTGTAGTGGGCAGAGCATCTGCCTAATGCGCACGCATTTTTGGTTCGAGTCCCACTGCAGCACATTCTGTTTTCCATGTAAAATCGGTATAACAACATCATTTTGCTTTATAACCTACTAAATGACATTTACACTTGAACAGGAGTACTGAATTACAAATAGACCCACTCACAATTCAAAGGACATGAGATGGCACACAGATCTGTATACACAGACAGCCTTTAATGGTGTATTTTACAATAATGTATGCCATTACCAACAGCACATAGATCTGGACTTATTTAATCAGTGAGGAATTCAAGGCCCACACAGAAAAGTAGATGCAGACAGTGCGGATATATAACATACTATGCTGTCCAGGCCAAGCCCATTGATTCGTACAACTGTAGACAAAGGATTTGCCATCAAGATAAGTAACAATAAACAATAACAGATGTAGTTCAGCAGCCGCCATTTACACCCTGTAGTCAAGGCCTAGGGGGACATTTATTACCTGTGATAATGTCTATGCATCTGTCACATGTATGGACCCTGACCAACAAATGTCGAGGGAGTCCACAATATAACTGGGATGATAGCAGGAATGCTAGCAGTAAATTATGATAGGCCAATACTGAACATACTCTAACCGTATCACAGCAGGACAAAGCCAGCCATATATGTGGAGGACAGAGGCAGGAACACAGGACCATACTCGTAATATTGCTGTTACCCACCCTGAAAATTGCGGGTGTTACAGGATTCATTGCAACATACCCTTATGCAGGAATAACACATCAGGAACACAACTGGAAGTAGCCATGCACTGATAGCATGCAACAAACAGATTGCCGGGGATATATCTAGGACAAGACCTGTGTGGTGCACAGGCAAAAGCAAACAGACAATCCACTGGCCATCATGTGGATAGGCCCACTGTTAAGAGTTATGCAGACAGACTGCATTCCATCCTAAACTGCTATGTACACGCAAACACTGCAAGACCAGCAATATACAAAGCACACAACAACACTACTCACTCTGTCTGTAGGTCTGGAACTTCTTAAGATTGTGTAGTTGTCCTGTGTCTGCAAGCCCCACTGTAATAGGTACTGCAACCTGCCGTCTGTAATGCTGCTGTCCACATACAGGAAGGATGTCTTCCATACTGGAAAGGTGAAGGGACAACACCCACATGAGTAAGCAATTTATAGTACTGGGTTGCCATGACGATGGTCAACCGAATCACTACACAGCAGGCTGCATGCAGTCAGCAACTGTTGCACACTGATTGGTGCAGAGTGCATCACCTGATCATGTGTATCACCTACAAAAGCCATGTTGAGATCCATTCAAATCAACTCATTCACTCTACTGGAGAGGGAGAGAGACAGAGAGAGAGAGAGAGAGAGAAACATATTAAATGGAGCTCACACAGTGGGAAACAAATAACTACAGGCCATTACTGGGAAGGTGTCACACCCATCCAAACAATAAAAGGTATGTAAAACATAATTGTATGTAATGTAATGTAGTATGTGGTATAGATTAATAGGATATATGATGTAGAATGTTTGATATGTGCCATCTGTAGTTGTCCCTGGAATGATGTCCCGCTGAACAATTGCTCTGGACAATACTTTCTGTCCCTGTAAGCAGTGGGACATACCTGCCAACTGTGCAGATCAGCAATGAATGGCAAAGATGTCAGCCATAATATCTGTGTATGTTATGTTATTGTGGACAATAGCTGTTGGTGGATGTACTGCCATCATGATAGACACATGGGTGTCAGAGCACACCACTTGCAGGACAGTCATGTTAATGTGTAATGTAGCATGCACAAATGCCATAGGTGTGTAATAGGCATACCAGCAATCTCACACCATAGTTACCACCCTAATGTTAGCCTGTGTTCACATGTGGCACCTGTCTGTGTTGCAGCAAGGCAGAACAGTGCAGTTGTGAATGAAAGATGGTTACAGAATGTGGACCAGATGTCTGTATGCACTCCACATATCTGTGTGATATGGAATGTGACGTGTATGTGTACAGATACATTCACTCATATAGATATAGGCATATCAACAACGTATAACATATATCTACACATATATGTACATAGATGTATATTTATACACATATATATAGTGGCACTGACATTGGCATGCAGGTGAAATAGTCTGTAACAGGCCAGCAAAGATAAGTGTCCCCACAAGGACCATGACTACAAGCACATAGCACAAAGTGTGGCACATAAACATAGCACAATGCTTGGTACAATACAACATATGTCCCAATGGTAAAGTAAGCAGCTGACATAATTGCAGTCTGTGAATGGTTTTTTGTAGTTGATATGATGGGGGGAGACATATCTGTATTAAGAACTATGGTAACCCTGCTGTATGGGTGGCTCAGACCTGTTTCCATCCTTATGTCTTCCAGGAAACATGTCACATAGTTGTATTCCTGCATACAGCACTGCTGAAACAGCGATCATTATCAACCACCTGGTACAGCATTACGTAATGCTTTTTGACCGGACAGCCCATGACCAGCAGGAGAGGACCACCCTGTGGACCGAGCTAATCCACAGGATCAATGATGTTGGACTGTATAACCACAGCTATGAGCAGGTCCAGTATCATTGCACCAACCTGCTTCACCATATACTTCGGTGTGCAGCTGCCGTAAGGGGGAACCACCTCGCAATGGGGGGGGGCAAACCGCCCATCCACTCCTCACCCATATGGAGGAGCTTTTCAGCAGCCTTGTGGCACCTGTCCGCCTACAACATCAACACCTGGCAGGGCTCATCTTGGAGGTGGGTGCCAATGACACACATGCTGAGGAGCAAGCAGGTAAGGCCCCAGGGCACATCGGTTCCCTATTCGTGTGTATGCATCTGCATCTGTACAGGTACATCATGCAAAACTGTGATGTCATATACATAGTTTACTGCTGTGTAGTAGTAATAAACAGTTGTGTATAAGCTGTAATATTGTGTAATTCTACTGTTGATGTAACGTAATGCTGCACTCACCTGTTATGAATGCCACAGCTGTGACTACTGACATCAGTTTTCTCGCACTCCTATGCAGGTCCCTCCAGGATACCACCATGGCAGCAGCCCGTAGCCGGTGAGTATGGTTCATGTTCATGCATGATGATAAATTGGACATGTAATAGCTATGGGATATCCCCCATACAAACATCTAACACACCTACCCATACTGCATACTGTACACATTCACATTTTGTTGCTGAGAAATGCACTGCATCACAGTAGAGACCATGCTGGGGTATCGGAAGGGTACAACAGACACATGCAAGATAACTAACATCCTGTCAATGTGCAATGTGTCCACAGGGATGTGATGTGTGGCAGGACACATGGCCTACAGTAGGGACATGTGTGACTCAACACCACCATGGCTGCAGCTGCACACAATCAGGTTAAGTAAATGTTGAAGACGTAATCCTGACCCCACAGCACTAATGACAGCAGTGTGTGCACTCCAAGGGATGTGCACATGAGTAGACCTTGCAACCATGCAGAGGTCTGGGACATGTGTAGGGCACCCCTCACAGCCATAGTAAGGTTCACTGGTTGTCAGTGTAATAGTCATGTACTGGTCATACATGCACTGCTGATGTTGTGATCTGTAATGCAGACATCAGGCATCCACAACTGATAGCTGTTCACATATCATCCCAGGTATTAGTTGTTACAACACATAGGGGCTGTGAGCATTGGAGCTGATTTAACTGACACAGTACTTCAGATGCATCAATGGTTTCTACACCTGTGAGGTATGGTGCACAGTACAAGGCAGGGTGTGGAACAGGTCCACAGTAACACTTTGTACATGGGTGCAGTGTTAACACAAGGAAGAGCCATCACCTACCAACAAAGCCCATGCCTCACACACATGTATACTGCCACTAGCATGATGTCACTATAGTTGCACTGCATGCTGTTGAGCTCCATATGTAATGCATGTTGACAGAAGGCTAATGGGAGGACTGTGTGTACAAATGTTGTGCAACTCCACATGTAAGAGTGTGGTGTGTGTGTGTGTGTGTGTGTGTGTGTGTGTGTGTGTGTGTGTGTGTGTGTGTGTGTGTGTCTTGGTTGTGTTCATAAGTGCAATCTAGTGGAGTGTGGATGATGCATGTCAGACGTGTGTGTACATGTGTGTGTCTGTGTGTGTTCATGTATGCACAGGCGATAGTGGGATTGACCACATGGCAGTACTTCCTCTTGGGATTGTGCTGTACATGGAGTGAGACATGGGACACCAGGACAACCTGTCAGGTATGTGAACACAGGACAGCTGATAGCATAACAAGGTCTGTAGCATGGAGCATGCATTGGCAGGTGCAGTACATGCCAGGTATACACATCATATTATCATCAGCAGATAGGTAACTGGCTACCCACATATGCAACACTACAATTGCAATGGGGAATTACCACAGCACATCAGTGACTGTATCCAGGTAGTACTGCTGTCCGCATGATGAGTCACTTATGCAGCAGATGTGGTATGGACTGAACAAGAACTGTTGTATGAGGCTCTGGTGTGTGAGATATGTATTGAATGTAGCAACCCCAACCATATAGAGGCCTTGTACACCATTACTGCCCATACATAAGGTAATACAGGGTGACAGCAGTGAGGCCATGTACAACCTACTCCACCCAAGTCAGGGAGGCAATGGAGTAACAGGTCAGGTGTGGTGACCACACGTGTAGGCATAGAGAGGAATGATATGTTAATGGGCTGTAGTAATATGTGTATATTAGCAAGTGCCATGTAGGATGAAGAACATATATAATTGACTGTGGGACTGTCTGTGAACTCAGGGAAAGTGACGTAGTAAGGTGACTGTCAGTGTGAGTGTGTGTACTGTTATGCAATGCTGTACAGGTCTTAACGTGTGTATTTGTTTCCCCCACAGGTGGCGAGGTGGGACAGGGTCCCTCCTGCATGCAAACTGAGGTAGGTGTCCCTACAGACACCAATGATGATGAAGATACAGGTGAGGCACAGGTGGGGTTGTCAGAGGCCAACACTGTGCCAACATGTGTCATCACCCTCCTAGCCACCCCAAGCCCACACACAGTTACAATGCCCCTACAAACCCCATCACATGTGGCCATAGCAGAGGGACAGTTGTTGCTTGGTGGCAATGACCAGGAAATTGTGGTGTCCATGCCAACTGTGTTGGGTCACAGTCGGTATAGCCGGATGTCTGGAAGGCCACCATATCAGCAGATGTACCGTGGTGCTTGTCGAAGGACCACAGGTCATCATGCACATGGCAGAGGCACCACAACTGGTACTACCAGGAGCAGGTTTCAGGCTGTAATGGAAGCACAGGCAAGTATGGAAATGCACACCAGACAGGGCCTGAGGCTGCAGAGGTGTGCTTTCACAGCTGTAAGTGGTAACCTCCATGAACTCACTGGTGCCTTCTGTGAAAACACTGAGGTCTTGAATAGATGGTGGAGTGAGATGGTTGGCCTCCTCGACCGTGGTATGTCTGTGCTAGAACATGTAGTGGGAGTGGTGTGACAGCCGCATGGATGTAAGCCAGAGACATCAGCAGCTGGCGGTCAACGTGGATGTGCCAGGATGCACAGCCACTCCCGTAGTGGTAGTACCAGCCCCAGCACACCACAGGAGCTGCTGTCCACACCACATCACAGCAGGCCTCATGCATGAGGTCCTGGCCAGTCCCAGGCAGCACACGATTCCAGCAGACATATGTCATCATCAGGGGAGAATAGCACCTCCAAGTCTGTACCTGCACATGTCCATGGAACTCCTGGCAGGCACAGTCAGTGTGTCCGTGGCCAGAGGCAGTGAACTGCGCACCCTGCCAGGTATGATCTGTAGCTGTCCAACATTACCCGTATAGGGCAGCGACATGGCGGAACTGTGTGTATGCATACCCACGCACTATGCAACCACACCTAGGGCGACCCCATACTGACACACACCACATCACCATGCCCCAATCAAGGAACCAAACCCCTCACTCGCACACATGTTGACACATGCTTGGACCACCCTCGGCCTCTGGCACACCTGCAACACACCCTGTGCATATGATGATACCTGCGCCACATCCCTGTCATCCATAACATCGATGCAGGGACAGTCTACCATGGTTCTGATGAACAAGGTGACTGTAATGGAGAACCACAATTTACTGCAGTGTAGAATGTAGTCAGTGGTAATGTGTACTGCATACATGTCAGGTAGTGTAGCCATGCAGCTAAGATGATATTCACACACCCTATGCATATGATGATACCTGTGCCACATCCCTGTCATCCATAACATTAATGCAGGGACATGCTAACATGGTTCTGATGCACACAGTGACTGTAATGGAGTGCTGCAATGTACTGCAGTGTAGAATGCAGTCAGGATTAAAGTGTACTGCATATACGTCAGGTAGTGTAGCCATGCAGCTAAGATGATGTTTAAACACCCTGTGCATATGGTGATACCTGTGCCACATCCCTGTCATCCATAACATTGATGCAAGGACAGGCTAACGTGGTTTTGATGCACACGTTGACTGTGATAGAGTGCCGCAATGTAAAGCAGTGTAGAATATAGTCAGGGGTAATGTGTACTGCATGTATATCAGGTAGTGTAGCCATGCAGCTATGATGCATCTCAGCTGTTGGTAACACCAATTGATATCCCCATACTGTCATCCATTTGTGCGGTAGGCATGCATGTGTCAGCAGGATGATGGTCCACAGTCATATTCCACAAAGGTATTTCAGTGTGGTGAAACCATGGCCATGACATATGTGGTGTATACATGCCAAAGGTATGTATAACAGTTATTGGCCATGCAAACTTGACCAGTGGCCTGCTGGTACAGGTATAATCTGCACCCTTATATCAACCCATCCACATACACACACATCCTTACTTGGCAACATTGTGTCTAGACTTCAACCCGTGTATGTAGTGCTATTAAACTGCGTGGCTGTCATTGCACACAAAACACCATCTGTAGGGTGAGGTGTGTACCAGGTCACATGCTACATGCAGACCATCCACAGACACGTGCAATATGGCAATGGGGGATGGAATGTTTGTACATAGTGTGTCATACCATCATATGCACATTGACTGACACAGAACAGGTAGACACACATCTTAGAGACCTGGTTATATAGTTGCTAACTAGTCCATGTGTCCAATGTGTTACAGGTAGGCTGCACACAGCACATGTGTAACTGGGCTGTATCCTGTTATCTGTTACATGTATGGGTGATGGTGAAATTGGCCACCTGAGAGTGGTACGTGGGCCATATACCAGGTGTACCATGGTGTAAAGACAGTGTACATAGCACCCACATCCCCCACTGGATATTGTACACACTAGAATCTATCTTGATACTCTGACATACCCACTATCACACATTGGTCATGATGCAAAAACAACCCATTGCATATCACAACAGTGGTACCACAGGGATATGCATGTGATGCACATGCCACAGGCATAGTAGGGTGTTGCATTGTGTTGCCACATCTATGGGTGACAACAGCAATATCTGTACTACTGTGTGGAAATGTGTATTGTAATAGAAGTATGTGGACTCGGACTGGTGTACCCTACAGATATGCACACATGCACACATACACACACGTGGCAGACCTCAATGGAATTCCCATGGCTACCAACCTATTGGTACAACACTGTTGTGCTGGTACTGCAAGGCACATGTAGCTGTTAGGGGGAGGAGTGTAACAGGATGCATGTTACATTAATGGGGTTGAGAGGCACCACACGCTATATGAGTTGTACAAATAGGCATCCCCCCAGCCACATACATCTGCCCTGCATTACACAACCAAGTATTGGAGATCTCATAATCAGGGCCAGTGACAACATAAGCACACGGTGTTACCTGTACTACATCCCACCAGTATGATGTCAGGCTGGTATTGGTAACATATCATGCAGTACAGTCTGGCTCCCATGGGGAATGTATTATGTGGAAGCCATCAACATTACCAGGCTTCAGATACACAGACACAGATATGCAAATACAGGTATACATATTTATAAATATATATATATATATATATATATATATATATATATATATATATATATATATATATACATATATATATATATATATATATATATATATATATATATATATATATGTGTGTGTGTGTGTGTGTGTACATATACATGTGACTGCACATACACACACAGTTATACATACAGTACAATACATAAGTGGTAGGTGCACAAAATATGGAACAACCACTATGCCTACAGTAGACCCCTGAATGACTGGACACTGTATGTGCCACCCATACAAATGACAATTGTTGCCTGTAACATACATCCACAGAGAGGTCATAGGTAAAACAACACCCACAGGTTTGCAGACATGGAAATCTTTAATCATGTACTATTACAGTTCTACATGCCATGCCATATAGCTGTTCAGACACTGACAACTATATCAATGGAGTGATGCTACAGTGAACCAGTTAGAGTCATACAGTAGGCTGCAAAGGTTCACAACTGTTGCTGTCCAGGCCAAGCCATTCACATTGTACAATAGGAAAGACACACTGGGCCACAGGACACCTGGCAATCAACAGTATGTACTCCGGATATGTAGTTCAGTAGCCTCTATCTACACACTCTACAAACACAGTAGGTGGTATAGAAGTTATATGACCACATGGGTTGTAACTGCTACATAACATTGCATAACTGACACTATCATGAGCACATCAACACACAGAATAGTTTGTATGGCAGGGGGCAGCAGTCCTGCAGTACCCAGATCCATGTCAGTAATGTGTATATAGGTGAAGTATATTTTACTGTACATCCAGATACCTTAAGGCAGCTCAGCCCTGATACCGCCACATTTTTTAGCAGCCTAGGTCATTTCTGGTGCCCCCCCAGACTCAATAATACAGGGCCATATACCACTGTTACATACATTGGGCTCTGCAGTGCATGAGGCCACACATGTATTGTGTAGGTGGTGCCCACACATATATGGCCCCAGCCCCACCATATGTGTGGGGGTTACAATGGCAGTGGACTGATGGCAGACATGGCAGTGTGTTATACTCCCAGCCCACTATGCATCAACCACCGACATCATGACATATGTGCTAAGCTTGTTATGTAGGTGATGGACAGAGGCTGGAATACAGGCACATATGTAAACAACTGTTTCCATAAACTATGCAAGGTGCAGGTGTTACAGGAAAGTCTGTAACATACCCTTAGTCAGGGAATTGATGGTAGAGATGGTCATGGATGTAGTCATGTACCGGTAACACGCAACACACACAATGCCAGTGTATTATCTGACATAAGACCTGTGTGGTAGACGGACAAGACATGATAGGCACAGCTCCGGCAGGCATGAGCGTAGGCCCACAGTTGTGTACTATGCAGACGGACTGCTTTCCATGACAAACTAGTATGTACACCCAAACCGTGTAACACCAGTACTGTACAAAGCATAGCACAACTCCACTCGTAGTCTTTATGTACTTCCTGATCCTCCTACAAATATGTGGCTGCCCTGAGTGTGCTGGTTCTCCTGTATGGGGTATTGCTACATGCTGTCAGTAGCACTGCTGCCCACACACAGGATGGATGCCCATCACACAGGAGAAGTAATGGGACCATGTACACCTGATGTGGGAATCTATAGTGGGTGGTTGCCCTGACAGTGTTAATTGGGTGTAGTACACATGTGTAATCATATATCTGGCTATCTGGATATGTATATGTACATATATTCCCACCATATGTCCTGGACATGAAGTGTAGGTCAACCCCAGCCCGTATGTTCCCAATGTCATAGTTGCAGGGGATGTCAGGTGTCTATAGCAGGTATACTAGTAGACCATTGCTACTGTCATTGAGATTGTCTTCACAGACATGGTGTGTGTGGGATGTCACATCTGCTCATCACATGTGTGGCATTGGTTACTGAACGACATCCAAAGGACATCTGTGTACAATACCGCTGCTAACACGTAATGCCACTGTGGACTGCAGCAGAGATATTGGCAAATATATGTGGAGGGTCTGACACAGTCTGTACAGTCCAGAGGTATACACATAAGCCCTTAGTGCTACACAAGTGTACCATGCCTGACAATATGGATGTGCTTGGCCATGTAGATGGGTATAACACATAATGACTGGTATATGATGTCCACCATAGGTCATGCATTCACACACCCCTGCCTGGCCTGTAACGGTATGACCACTGGTACTGGGGTGCCATGGCCACATACAGCACAATAGGTATTGGCGTACATCTGCACTGCATCCCACTGCCCTATCTGACATACATGACTGTTAGGGGAGTCCGGCAGCAGGACATATGGCTAGTATCTGCACATGACATCCCACTGGGTAGGTACACTCAGCTGCTAGGCATGTCACAATGTACTGTGCAGGCTGCAGTCAGGCTGGCTCAACACTGGCTACACCTCCCAAGGAGGAATGCACATGTACCTGCATATAAAGCAGGCTCAACAGGCATGTCACAGCACAGTGTAAGATACACCTGTATGACAGTGCATATCCACAACCAATGTGAACACAGCCACAGCAACATATGGTTAGTTAACATGATATTACAGTATATGGACTATGTGTTTGACACCATCCTCATATGTGACACTCACAGTCTGACCCTACATATACTGGCCTGTTACACAGTTTGGTCTGGTGGCTGTCTGTAGTATGGGACATGTGTGTTTATGGCCCTACAAACATGTACACCACTACAGTACTATACAGTGGGGCAGCATGTAACATCTGATAGTAGGGAAACTAGAACAATGTCATCTACCACAGTCTGTATACAGGCTAAGGTACATATCAATACTACACACACTGTCGGCATTCACCATAGGTACATACACAGGCCTCAGTGCTGTACAAACATCCACAGAATTTGCAGGTGATGTCATATAATGTAACCCCTACTCTACATAACATGTGTAGCAATCATATATATCAGTGGCTTGCTCTCAGATATGATGCCACAAAGTATGGTGTACAGCACATATGAACCACTTCATGCAAGACATATATATAAAGTTTGACAGAGGTGTGGCTGGGAGCACATACACAGGGCCAATATTGACATGTTGCTGTGATAACCGGTTGTTGCAACATATGTCTTTTGAGGGATACGATGTCTGTGACTACCACAGCTTTCTCCATCTACTGACTGCAATCCTCAAACTACCTTCAGCAGTTGACAGGTAGATACTCTGTGGGTGACACATGCAACCATGGACACAACACTGCCCAGGCTGCAGATGACCCTGCAGATGGAGATTCCCCATCAACATGGAACTGACATGGCAGGTATTGAGACATGTACAACAGCCATATCCACACAAACACTGTGAAAGCAACATTACTCCAAATGCAGTACATGGCACTTGCAGTCTGTAGTCAGGTCAGGCACATCCACCTCCTATTTGTTGCACTGTTCCCACAGTGTATGTTGTTAGGGGTACACTGCAATCCATCTGAGATGCTGTTTGGCACATAACAGATCTAGTTCCTGCTCACAGTGGGTGAAAAGGGCCAACACCACCATGATGTTCCTAGGTATTGGAGTGTGTTTCCATACAATTGGCTATGGGAATGTTACCACAGCTGTTTCACATGCAATCAGCTAGGGAAGTGCTGCAATTCATGTGGAGGACATCAGCTGATCATGAGCATTACTTACATTACACACGCTGCCACCTAAGCAAAGCAGGTGTAGGTCTATACGTCCACCTGAGGGGGGTGAGGGATGCAGACAGAGGCAAATACGTGTCAGGGAGAGGTGGAAGGTAAAACTGAAGCATGTTTGTGTCACACACCTAGCAGCACAGGGTATCAACCCCCTGACAACTTATGTAGTGCTAACATAGTTCGCTGCAATTATTGGATGCGCCACATAGGCTACCTGTTTTGGTGCACTCAGAACATATATGTGATGGTGAGTGACATCTGCAACAGGGATACAGTAGCTGTATGGTAGGTGACATGCACATGCCTGTCAGCATGAACAGGTGCCAGTGTCAACACAGCCACACCCTCACAAGGACACACACACATTGACACATGTGGCAGGGCCAGGTGTACAACTCATCGGTTGTGGGATTGCCACATTGCATCACTGTGCAGGTATCCCATGCACCACACAGGTCATGGGGGGATATACGGGTAAAGGGTATGGGAAGGTGTGTGACATCAGACAGCATGCTGCAGTATGCCCATGGGGCTTGTAGAGAGTGTAGATGTGAACATCTGCAGTATGCAACACACACACAAACACACAGGGTGCCACTACCGACATGCATGGGTGCATGTCTGCACAGGTGTGTGGTGTTCGACTGCGCCAGATGGCTGTCCAAGGCTAGGCGATGGGTGTACCAAGGCATCAGACCACATGACAATAGTCTACATTGTGGCTCAGGGATGTAGTGTCTGCACTTGCCGACTGGGTGACTACTGTGTGTGGGCAATGCTGTGCATCGCTTGCCATGCCTGTGTTCCTTCATCAATGACATGGACAGCATCTGGGATGTGCACACCTCCCACATGTATGTACAGTGACATGTGTAACTGTACCTGGGGTGTCCGGCCCATGTTGTGAACACAGATTATCATCAGATGTGCCAGTCCTGGCCACTTGTGGTGAGAGCTGGTAATGGCCAGCAGCTTTACCCTGCACCTACATGGAGTGCATGCTATCAGCATTCTTGGGTATCAGTGGCATCTGTCCATACGGGCATGTTGTCAGGCATGGTATGTCCATTGTGGGTCACATGTGATGGCACCACAGGTGGTGCAGTTGTCCATTGGGGAACATGGGAGAGGTGCACTGTCTGCACGTATGTGCATATTGGACAGATAGATTGGCTGTCATGCACTCTGTGGCCCACCGCTGTCACTCTATAGTTATTATCAGTGGCCAGTATGCAGTGTACTACCCACATATTGGCTGCTACCTAGGCATGTGTGTGTATGACACATGGGGTGAGAGTGTCCTCTGGGTAATACTGGGGTTGCTAACTGTGATTGCCTGGCCTTGATGTCACATGTCTGGGCATGGCTGTGCACCCCGGCCTCTCAGCCATATCACATGTGTTATCCCTGTACAGTGGACATTGTGATATATAGTATGGCTACCATATAAGAAATATGCAAAACCCACTCCACATTGGCCACACAGTCACAGCCACCTCTACACAGGATACAGGTTACAAACACGCACTCACACCTGTCATGTTTGGGAGTAGAACCCCTACCTAACTAGTGTATTACACTACATCACTACTCAGTTATAGTACGCACCACGGATATTACTTATTTATTTATTTTTATTTATTTGCAGTTGGTTTACCAGGACAGTCCATTGGGCCAAAATGAACCCATTTTCAATGGAGTCCTGGGGAGAAAAGCTCCAAAACTAAATAGGTTACAGTAGGTTATTCTTAGAATAGTAGTTATACAAATTATACTATTATACAAAAGTTAAAGATACAAGAAAAATTATTTCAAATAATACAGCAAAACTAGGAGTAGTCCTTGCCCAAAAGTGTATTTCACACTGACTGACATCAGCAGGATTGCCAAATTAGGGCATTTGAAATGACTGCGAGAGACTAGCCTAAAATGCATTGCTCACTACACAGACAGTGACACACATAATACATCCGGAACTGCCATGTGTGGGGATGGAACCCCACCATGCTTCTAATTCACAATACAGCAGTATGCAGTTACAGGACATGCTATGGTGATTATTGTTCTACAGCCTTCCCAGAGGTGTATTTCTAGCTGTGTGACATCGGCAGGCTTGCCAAAGGTGGGTGTGTGAAATGTGAGAACCCTAAAAGCATTGCTCTCTACACAGTCAGACATGCACGCATACACACACAGTTGGCAGGTAGGGGGTTAGAACTCCCAACTAACTCCTTAATCGCACTATGACAGTGTGATGTTACGGGGCGTGCTACAGAGATTACTCTGCTGTGATCTTCCCAGAGGTGTATTTCAAGGTGTGTGACATCGGCAGCCTTGCCAAAGGTGGGTATTTGACTTGTAAGGGGTGTGAGTATCCTAAAAAGAATTGCTCTCTACACAGTCAGACATGCACACAAACACAGACACACACTCTCAGTTGCCAGGTTTGGGGTTGGAACGCCTTCCTAACTAGTTTATCACACTACAACAGTACACAGTTACGGGATGCACTACAGAGTTTACTGGGGTACAGCCTTCCCAGGGGTGTATATCTAGGTGGGTGACAGCAGCCTTGCCAAAGTTGGGTATGTGAAATGTAAGGGATGTGTTTACCCTAAAAGTATTGCTCTCTACACAGTCAGACATGCACGCATACACACACAGTTGGTAGGTCAGAGGCTTGAATTCTCAACTAACTCCTTAATCACACTATGGCCATACGATGTTATGGGACGCACTACGAAGATTACTGGGCTACGATCATTCCAGAGATGTATTTCAAGTGGCGTAACATCAGCAGCCTTGCCAAAGGTGGGTATTTGACTTGTAAGGGGTGTGAGTAGCCTAAAAAGCATTGCTTTCTACACAGTCAGTGATAGACAGACATGCACACACAGTTGCCACATCTGGGGTTTGATCTCCTACCTAACTACATTATCACAATGCAGCAGTATGCAATTACAGCATGTGCTACAGAGATTACTGGGCTACAGCTTTCCCAGAGGAGTATTTCTAGGTGGGTGACATCAGCAGGCTTGCCAAAGCTGGTTATGTGAAATGTAAGGGGTGTGAGTACCCTAAAAGCATTGCTCTCTACACAGTCAGACATGCATGCATACACACACAGTTGGCAGGTCGAGGTTAGAACTCCCAACTAAATCCTTATTCACACTATGGCCATACAATGTTACGTGATATGCTACAGAGATTACTGTGCTAAAATCATCCCAGAGGTGTATTTAAAGGTGCATGACATCGGCAGCCTTGTCAAAGGTGGGTATTTGACTTGTAAGGGGTGTGAGTATCCTAAAAAGAATTGCTTTCTACACAGTCAGACATGCACACAAACAAAGACAGACACTCACACACACAGTTGCTAGGTTTGGGATTGGAACCCCTACTGTACTAGTTTATCACACTATAGCAGTATGCAATTATGGGATGTGCTACAGAGTTTACTGGGCTGCAGCCTTCCCAGGGGTGTATATCTAGGTGGGTGACATCAGCAGCCTTGCCAAAGTTGGGTATGTGAAATGTAAGGGGTGTGAGTATCCTAAAAGCATTGCTCTCTACACAGTCAGACATGCATGCACACACACACAGTTGCCAGGTCGGGGGGCTAGATCTCCCAACTAACTCCTTAATCACACTATGGCCATACGATGTTATGGGATGTGCTACAGAGATTACTGGGCTATGATTGTCCCAGAGGTGTATTTCAAATTGTGTAACATCAACAGCCTTGCCAAAGGTGGGTATTTGACTTGTAAGGGGTGTGAGTAGCCTAAAAAGCATTGCTTTTTAAACAGTCAGTGACAAACATGCATGCACACACAGACTCACACATGCATAGTTGCCATGTCTGGGGTTTGACATTTTACCTAACTACATTATCACACTACAGCAGTACGCAGTTACAGCATGCGTTACAGAGATTACTGGGCTATAGCTTTCCCAGGGAAGTATTTCTAGGTGGGTGACATTAGCAGCCTTGCCAAAGTTGGGTATGTGAAATGTAAGGGGTGTGTGTACCCTAAAAGCATTGCTTTGTACACAGTTAGATGTGCATGCATACACACACACACACACACACACACACACACACACACACACACACACACACACACAGTTGGCAGGTCAGGAGCAAGAACTCCCAACTAACTCCTTAATCACACTATGGCCATATGATGTTATGGGATGTGCTATGGAAATTACTGGGCTATGATTGTCCCAGAGGTGTATTTCATGTTGCATAACATCAGCAGCTTTACCAAAGGTGGGTATTTGACTTGTAAGGGGTGTGAATAGCCTAAAACGCATTGCTCTCTACACAGTCAGTAACAAAGAGATACGCACACATAGACTCACAAACGCACAGTTGCCATGTCTGGACTTTGACCTCTTACCTAACTACATTATCACACTACAGCAGTACACAGTTACAGCATGTGCTACAGAGATTCCTGGGCTACAGTTTTCCCAGGGGAGTATTTCTAGGTGAGTGACATCAGCAGCCTTGCCAATGTTGGGTATGTGAACAGTAAGGGGAGTGAGTAGCCTAAAAGGCATTGTTCTCTACAAAGTCAGTGAGAGACAGACACACACATGAACAACGACACACACTCACACACACAGTTGCCAAGTCTGGGGTTAGAACTCCTACCTAACTAATCTATCACACTACAGCAGTTCGCAGTTATGGGACATGCCACAGAGACTACAGGCCTACAATTCTCCCAAAGGTGTATTTCACTTTGGATAACCTCAGCAGGCTTGTCAGGGTACCACTATGGGGTGGCCAGTGTGTGCATGGCCCATACACCATTCATGTAGGGGTGACACACCACAGGTGGCCACACACGGGGCCATATGTCACAGGTGCATGTTTATGGTAACTAGCTGACTATGCCATGTTGCGCAGCTGGCACGTGGACCACATATTCTGTGGTGCTAACAGGTACTGGTTACTAGTAACTGCAGTGTGTGACATCTGCACCTGATGTGTTAGGGGCCCTTTGGCTGTGTGCTGGGTAGGACAGGCATGGATGGCTCCTTGTCACGGTCACCCGCTTCCACACATTTATATCCATCTACCTTTGGCTTATGATGATGTGTTGTCCTTACATATATGTCTGTATTCCAATCCACTGTGTGTGTAAGACATGAGTAATGCATGCTGACATGTGTCTGCAGTAACAATTGCAACCGCTGGATGTGTCTGGTCCACTGGTGTTTGTATACATGGCCTTCATGTGTTTAAGTGTGTGAGCATGCCCAGTATGACCTTTCAGTATGTTGATGACTGACATTGCCTTAATTTCTCCAAGTGTGTGAGCATGCCCAGTATGGCCACCTGTTTTGCATGTGTGGAGCATGTCCGGTAGTTTGTATTGCACAGCTGACCTTTGTGTTGTACACCATCAGGTAGCATGCTGTGTCTGCAGGGTATCCACTGATCATTTGGCATTGACTGTTGCAACATGTCTGCATAGCAGGAGGTGGTAAACCTGACTATTTCTATGTTTCTACACAGGATTGGGGGGGTGCACCTGACTGTTACTATATTTCTATGTGAGGTGGTGGGGCACACCTGACAGCTGTACACATCTGCTAGGACTGTACTGGCATGTCCTGTAGTCCATTCCAGTCAGTAGTCTTACCTAGCATTCTGGCTAAGTATCAAAGGAAAATACTTCAAAGACCAATTCACGTAAGGTTCAAGCAAGGCACCCTTTATTAACTTGCAGCAAGGAGACAAACCATGCTGACAGAATGGTTTGTCTGAACATTAATAATTAGTATGGCATTTTTATACAGTTCTTTCCATGTCACACAGAAATGTTACTTCTATTGCTGACATAGTTAGACACAGCTTTCTGTATTGTTCTACAGAAAATGTTACTAGACTAATTGCTGACTAGTTGAGAATATCTGATGATTTACAAAACACTTGAGAAAAACAACCTGACCTTGGGGCTTATTTTAGCCCACCACAAACTTTCAGTTCTTCAATTGTGCAGTTCTAATATATGTGTTACATTTTGCCTAGATTCAAGGTACATTTCTAGCTTAGGTACAAGTAATGCTGACTACAGTTTATACTTTCTAGCATCCATTGTGTTCTTATCAAAGCTTCTAGCAGCTGTGTACTTTCTCATGGCATGAGCAGAAAATCAATAACTCTTTGTTAAGTCTCATGACACTAGTAGAAATGAATTACTTCTTGTTATTTGCTGACATTAGCAGAAAATAGAATGCTTCTTTTTAAGTTTCTAATAGCTGTGCAGATTCATGCAGTGTGAACAGAATAAATGTATTAACCCTTTTAAATCTTGAATGCACTAAATGCACTAAGCATGCATATTACTATTACATATTTTTCTAACATTTCCCCCCCTTTTAATACTTTTATTCTACTTTCAAAATAAGCATAAACAGTTTTTTTTTCTTCCCCTAACCTCTTCCTACTCAGGATTTGCAGTTAAGAGAGTCATTCAGTTTAAACTTATGAAAGTATTTTCAATTTTTCAGCAATTCTTCAAGTTCAGCACCTTGGCATAAGGTTTCTGAAGCTGACATGTCTATAAAGTCTTTAATCAGTCTTTTCATGCAGGGGATGCAGCAGCACACACATACCACCAACAGGATCATTCCTACACAGATGGCAATCAGGATGTTCATTAGGATACTGCCCCACCCCCCAAACAATCTCTGGAAAAAGTCCGTCAATGGATTTGGTCCTGGCTTGGTCATAGCCGACACCTGCTGAATTACCTCAAGGTGATTGTCTATCTCATGTTTGTGGTCAGGAATATACAAACAGCACTCCTCCTGGATTAATGTGCAAGTACCTCCTCTCGCCGCTAGGGTGAAGTCAAGAGCCATGCGGTTTTGAAGCACTACAGTTCTCATGGCAGTCAGTTCATCAGTCACCAATTCTAGGGCAGAAAAGGTTGCATTGCTCATTATTTCGAGAAGTTTAGATAGTTTTCTCAGTTCCCAGATTGATTTCATCGCTCCATATGCTGGCAGTACACCTACACACGAGATAACAGTATCACTCAAGTCCATAAGTGACAGTCCATTTTTCCCTAGGCCCACAGCATGATGGTTTTTCCAGCCTGCATTGATTTGCCCTCCTGGGTTGACAGGCTTCTTGATTTCTCATCGAACATTCCGAATTTTCCTCTGAGGTAAAACTGCTGTGTGTCGTATGGCCGGAACCAGGTACCCCAAATAACAACTGCCTGACCAATTCTCAGGTAACCACTTATATGCTTTCCTACCACATACAAAGTAGCAATCTTCTACTTTGGTAATAACTTTACTATGCCCTGGCTCTGGATGAAACATTTTTTTGTCAACTATAATCAGTTGTTTATAGAGGTCAGCATTATGTTTTACTTCATCAGTTGTCCTATGCATCAATTCAAAAAATGAATCATAGCTTGTGTTGCAACAGGAACCTGTGTTATCAGTTTTATTGTGGCATCTATAGGGAACAGTCACATTGCAATTGCTCCAACCCACCTGAACTGTATCATTTTTGTAAAAACACACAGTCCCCTTCTGTCGAACAGAAAGTGCAATGCTACTTTATCTTGTGATGTGACATCTGATGTATCATAGACTAAGTTTTCCCAGGTCTTGTTGGCTCCTAGGGGGACTGAAGTTAACAATAACCCTCCGCCCCCGTATGCTGTTGGCAAGGCTGTGCAAATTCAGCAATTCGAAACATTGAAGGTCTCAGCATACACATATTTGATTTCCTGGTAAGTGTTGATGTTTGGGTGCCACTCTACATTCAACTCTCCACGCTTATTCAGTTCAGTTTGTGTGGCTGGGAAAAGGAATGGCCAAAACAAAAAGATTATTGTCACTAGTACAGTCAACAGGATGATTATGCAATACTTCTGAGGAAACGGTTGTTCTGCATTTCTGTTTTCTCCGACTTTTCCGAGTAAGTGTATTTGAATTTTTCTGGATTACATCATTTTTGCTTTTGACATGTGATCTTACTCTCTGCCCTAATAGGACCTTCAGCACCGATGGTTTCTTCACTGGGGTTGAGATGGATCAGTCCTATTGATCTGACCCCCCTTTGTAGCCAGACTTTGTTCTGAGGGCCCCGATGGAGAGGTAAGATTTTTGTCCAGTTCAAAGTTCTTAACTAGTTTGCAGTGCATCAGGTGGATCCACGAAGCTCGCTCTGCTATCTTGACTGCAGTGGGTGTCAAAAGAATCACCTGGTATGGACCTTCCCACCTTGGTGATGACCAATTCTTCTTCTTTATAAATTTTATCCACACCCAGTCTCCGGGTGTCACTGCCACTTCTGATGTCTCGGTTTGTTTTCTATCTGAAACAGAATTTGACTGCAACAGATGTTTAGAATTCATTAACTTCCTCATATATTCAGCTAGTGTAAAATCAGCTTCCTCATCTGAGGACATGAGAAGTTTCCACTGGGGTGTATAATAAGCCCTTCGAAATAGTTTTTCAAAAGGAGTCAATCCTTTTGCAGTCAGAACAGTTCTCATGCTCAACAGCGTCAGGGGCAAACAATACAGCCAATTCTTTCCTGTCTCAGCTATTAACTTTCTCAATTTGCTTTTTAATATACCATTATGTCTTTCAACTAGCCCTGCAGATTGCGGATGGTATGCACAATGATTTTTTAAAGAAATACCAAAATGCTTACTTAACTGCTGTATGGTTTGGTTTACAAAGTGTGTACCATTGTCAGTATAGATCTTTTCCGGAATGCTGAATCTAGGGATGATTTCTTTGACAAGTACTTTTGCCACCATGGCTGCATCTGGATTTTTGGATGGAAAGGCTTCCACCCATCTGGAAAACATATCTACAATGACAAGACAATACTTCTTATTTTCACATTTGTTCAATTCTATGAAATCCATACAGATAGTGTGAAACGGATATGGTGGTGTAGGGAAACTCCCTTGCTTGGGCTTTAATGCCCCTTGTGCATGATGTTTGATGCAAATCTGACACGTCAAACAAAATTTTAAATCCGTACGTTGTGAACATGTGGTTCACCAGCTGTACCATCCCCCCTGTTGAGACATGGCACTGCCCATGGCTCAACAAAGCTGCATACCTAAACAAATTAGATGGTAGTATCGGTTTCCCTTCTTTAGAGATGTACAGCCCCTTTTCGAGAATTGCTCCTCGTTTTACCCATCTTTGTTTTTCAGCTTGCATAGTGAGTGTCTGCATTGTTTTTAACATTTCTAAGTCTAAAATCTCAGAGGGTTGTAATTCCTCATTTAAAAGAAATACTTCTGCAGCTGCTTGTTTTGCAGCCATATCAGCTCTTGCATTACCTTTTGAAATACTATCTTGTTGCTTGGTGTGAGCTGTGCATTTACAAATGACTATTTTCTGAGGTAACTGAATAGATTCTAAAAGATCTAAAATAAACTGTGCATGATTTATAGGTTTGCCAGTAGATGTTATCATTCCTCGTTTTTTCCACTGTTGTGCAAAACATGTACAGTAGAAAAAGCGTACTGGCTGTCAGTAAAAATGTTTACACATTTACCCTTTGCTAAGATACATGCCCGTGTCAAGGCAATCAATTCTGCTGCCTGTGCAGATAAGTTGTGTGGTAAAGGTTTTGCTTCTATAATCTCAGTATCAGAAACTACTGCATATCCTACTAGGTTCTGTCATGCAGGACCCCTTTTGCACGAACCATCCACGTAGTATGTCACCTTGGCATCATCCAAGGGGACATCCGTGAGATCTTTTCTAGGTAGTGTCTTTTGCTCAATTACCTGCAGGCAGCAGTGCGGTATGCCATCTGCAGGGGTCGGGAGCAGAGTAGAAGGGTTTAAATTTGTGCATCGCTCAATTGTCATGTGAGGTTGGCTCAACAATATAGTCATACAGGAAAGATGCCTAGCAGGGGAAAGATATGCCACCTTTTCTTGTAGTAAAATAATTGCAACTGCATGAGGCACTCTCAAAGTGAGAGGGTGGAATAAGACTACTGAGTCCGAAGCCTGTATTGCCATCGCAGCTGCAACTACTGCTTGTACACAGTGGGGTAAGGACCGTGCCACTGGGTCTAGTTGTGATGAATAGTAAGCAATTGGGCATTGCTTATACCCATGCTGTTCTGTTAACACTGATGTCATATAACCTTGCTTACAATCTACAGTTTGGAAAAAACGTTTATGGTAGTTTGGTAATCCTAGAACTAATAAGGACGCTATTAACTGTTTCAGTTTGCAGAAAGCTGATTCTGCCTCTGGTGTCCATTGTAACAAATCTTGTGCTGCCATAGGCTTCTTATATATAAGGTCAGTTAGCAGTGCAGATTCCAAAGCATAGTTTGGAATCCAGCTTCGACAAAAATTAGTTGTACCCAGGAAGGACATCATTTCATTCTTGGTAGTGGGTTTTGGTGCTTGCAAAATTGCTACTTTTCTGTCCTCATCTAGTGTTCTGCCTTCCTTGGATATTACATATCCCAGGTATTTAACTTGTTTTTTCCAAAGCTGCACTTTACTTTTATTTACCTTATGTCCTTCAGCGGCTAAGAATTGTAGAAGTGCTATGGTGTCTTCTCTACAATCCTGCTGGGTAGGGGCTGCCAGCACGATGTCGTCAACATAAAGTAAAATCTGACTGCCTCTTGGTGGGGTGAATCCCGCCAAGTTGCTTGCCATTTCTTGTGAGAATATCGTTGGACTTTCACAATACCCCTGTAGTAGTCGCATGTATGTATACTTTTTCCCCTGAAATGTGAATGCAAACCAATACTGACTGTCAGGGTGTATCGGTATAGAAAAGAACGCATTGCTGATGTCTACCACAGAA
This sequence comes from Protopterus annectens, assembly GCF_019279795.1. Classification (NCBI taxonomy): domain Eukaryota; kingdom Metazoa; phylum Chordata; order Ceratodontiformes; family Protopteridae; genus Protopterus; species Protopterus annectens. The sequence continues at coordinate 1,219,657,882 of NC_056735.1, forward strand.
AAATACTTCTGTTGAGGTTTTAAATCATTCAACAGGGTGTGTGGGTCTGGCACCATAGGTGCCCTTGGTATTACTGCATCATTTACAGCTTGTAAATCTCGGACCATACGCCATTCTCCATTTGCTTTTTTAACTGGAAATAAGGGTGTGTTACATGGTGAATCATGACTCGGGAGATTCTACTAGTATCCCTCCTTTAAGTAAGGCTGCTATAATAGCCTTTATCCCTGCCTCCGCATCTTTTCTTAAGGGATACTGTCTTCTCTGTGGTCTAAATGCTGACTTTGGCGTGATGGTAATTGGTTCCGCTGTACGAATAAGTCCTACATCTGATTTTCCTGTTGACCAGAGAGTTTCTGGTATATTCTGTAAGGCATTCTCTTCCTCCTTTAATAGGAGTGCTAATCAGCTGTCCTTGCTAGACTGCAAGTGTACAGCTGGGTGGGTCTGAGTTATCCAATTCAACTTCTGTATTTGTATTTCCTGTTCTGACAGTTCTAATTCTGTCTGTTTCTCCCATCTTGTGACATTTTCTCCTAGGTCTGCCCATTCTATATTTTTGTTCTTGGTTAAGCTAACATGTGGTAATCGATTAGATTTATAAAGTGCAAAGAACTCCTGGGGAAATGAACAGCTGGCAACACTGTTCCCTTCTGTGTCCCAGTACAGATTATGCAATATCAGTCTGTTTGCATGATTCTTAAACAATTCTTGCTCATATTCCTTATCAGGTCCTGGCATATTACAATAATACAGGGTACAGTGCAACACTTGTTGCTTATCAATGTCAAGGGAGGGGAACTTGCTGATGGCTACATTCATTAACTCTTCAGTTACAGTCCCTGGACCAGTCATAACCAAGTCCTGGCTGTACCAATAAAACATTTCACCCTCCGATTGCACTGCAAAGGTATCAATTTGTCGCTGTGCTTCCATACCCTGTATGGTTGGGACTACTGCTATACCAAATAGTTGCATGAGGTCTCTGCCCAAGAGGTTTACTGGGCATTTTGCAGAAACAACAATTTTGCTTTTTTGAGTCAATCCTGAAACTGGATCAGTTATTGCAATATTACGGGAGAGGGGCTCTCGATACAGCTGTCCATTAGCTGCTTTTTCCAGTATGTAATCAGGTGTCTCTGTGTTTTCTGTTAGCTTGGAGGGATGTATCAGGGTTCGTGATGCCCCTGAGTCACACAAGAATCTGACTTCCCTCCCTTCTACCAAGAGTGTAACTTCTGGTTTTGTGTCTGCTAAATAGAGCTCCAGGCTCAATAAAGCTAGGTCTAATATTTCATCTTCTTCATTGTCACTTACTTCCTGCACTTCCTCTACTCCCTCTATCACATTCTCATTTGTCCCTTCTTCGCTAGCCCCTTCTAGTGATTCCTGACTACCATATAGTCAGTCCTCACCCTCCTTGTCTTCCGTTGTTGCCTTCTTTTTTTTCCTGCAATCCTTTGCCAAGTGTCCCTTTTTACCGCATTTAAAACATTCACCCCTTTTCTTTCGCCCATCAAAGTCCTCTGATCGTTGATCAGATTGTTAGTTTCCCTATGCATTTTTCTTGCCCTTTTTCCCGGACTGTACTATGTAACCTTCTGCTCCATCTTCTACAGAAAATACTTGAGCTTTCTTTTTCTTTTTGCTATTAAAATGCCTTTCTGCATGCCTAGCATATTCAAGTAATGACTGTAACCTGCTTGTACGATGGTCTACCATGTGTTTTGTAATAAACTGCTTATAGGTGCAATACTGCCCTTTAAAAATGCATTCTTTAACTGCTGTTCATATGGGGAATCTTGTGTTTGCTCTTCAGGAACCTGCATTCCACAGTGGTACCGGTCAATAGTTTCACTTTCTTGTTGGATGCATTGATTAATGCAAGTCCAGTCTGCCCTAGGCTTCCATTTTTCAGAGATGCTGTCTGTAAGACCTTTTACTCTGTTGTCTAATTCTGCACTGCTATGTGGGAGGGGTCTTTGTACAGCGATACAGGGATTCCAGTTGCCACTAATCATGTGCCACTCTGGCCCCACAATTTGTCTAACTACTTTTTCTACCTCTTCTCTGTTTAGGTTATAACTCAGCCTCATTCCTTGTAAATCTTCTGAGAATTTTCTAAAATTAACTTTTGGATGGGGATAGAACTCCTACCTAACTAATCTATCACACTACAGCAGTACGCAGTTATGGGACATGCCACAGAGAGTCCAAGGTCTATACACTAAAATAGTTGGGTCCTGATTGTCCTGACCTGCCTGAGGGTTGGGTACTTCTATAAGTGGACATATTTCTTCTCCTTCACTTATAGATCGTGAATTCTTAACAATTTCCCATAACTCGATGTCTTCATTTGAGTTACCTGCCTTTGTTCGAGACCTGGTCCCGATGGGATCTCTAATAAATGGTTTTACTTTTATAATGTCTCTATTTTCAATGACGATAGGATATCGTGGGGGTGGACTAACTTGTTCACTTGCTTCATATTCTGGTAAGGGAGGCGGAAGTGCTGATGCTATTACTAAGTTATTGTCCTCCTTATCTAAAAACATTGTTTTTGAATTGTTTTTTGCTCCCTGCGGTTTACTTCCTCAATCCACCTGTGTGCCTGCGGAATTCCTAATTTACGTTGCTTTTTACCCGACCTTTGGAATTGGTTTTGAGCTGTTTGACAAGTTTGATAAGAGAAGGATTTTTCTAATTACCTGTCAAATTCATATTTATTAACCCATTTTGAATAATATTTAATATTAATATTGTCGGCGAGATGCGACTGCATGTATTTTGCATCTTCTGTTAACGGAGGGTTTTGGGGTCTTTTTGTGCAATTATTACCCATTTTGTTCTACCCTTTTGATCGTTACGTAACTTCTCTTATTTTTAACAAGGTACCATGGATTTTGTTATAGTCTCTTCAGAATGACTGCCTACTTATTCTGTTTCTCCTGATCTATGACAAGACAGTAATCTTTTCTGTCCCTGACTTGTAAGCAAAACATACAGTCTTGACAAAAACAATACAAATCTGGTCTCTGATCTAAAACAGAAAACAGGAAAAAGTAGATTCACCTTATCTGAGCCTACGTGATTGATCACCTGATTCATGGAGACCCATCCTTCAGTCGCAGATCAGAAAGTGGCTGGCCTCTTTTGAACGACAATTCAGTCGGAGGGCTTTTCAAATAAGAAGAACCAATCTGGTTTCTTCCCTGTACGGTTTCAACCACCTGGCCCGTCTTATCCGAGGTGAAGAGAGGGTTCCGGTCCGAAGGACCAATCTGTCAAAGGAAAAAACTTCAAAGACCAATTCATGTAAGGTTCAAGCAAGGCACCCTTTATTAACTTGCAGCAAGGAGACAAAGCATGCTGGCAGAATGGTTTGTCTGAACATTAATAATTAGTATGGCATTTTTATAGAGTTCTTTCCATGTCCCACAGAAATGTTACTTCTATTGCTGACGTAGTTAGACACAGCTTTCTGTATTATTCTACAGAAAATGTTACTAGACTAATTGCTGACTAGTTGAGAATATCTGCTGATTTACAAAACATTTGAGAAAAACAACCTGGCCTTGGGGCTTATTTTAGCCCACCACAAACTTTCAATTCTTCAGTTGTGCAGTTCTAATATATGTGTTACATTTTGCCTAGATTCAAGGTACATTTCTAGCTTAGGTACAAGTAATGCTGACTACGGTTTATACTTTCAAGCATCCATTGTGTTCTTATCAAAGCTTCTAGCAGCTGTGTATTTCTCATGGCATAAGCAGAAAATCAATAGCTCTTTGTTAAGTCTCATGACACTAGTAGAAATGAATTACTTCTTGTTATTTGCTGACATTAGCAGAAAATAGAATGCTTCTTGTTAAGTTTCTAATAGCTGTGCAGATTCATGCAGTGTGAACAGAATAAATGTATTAACCCTTTTAAATCTCGAATGCACTAAATGCACTAAGCATGCATATTACTATTACATATTTTTCTAACACTAAGCCATACCAGTGTGCTACTGTTCTTATCTTTTGATTGCACACACATTAGTTTCTGACTGCCTAGCCATCACAACTGACATTCCACTACCTAGTCTGCTGTAGTCTGTCTGTGTAGGCTTGGGTGAGGGTTACCCATACTCCTCATTCAGAGGCCATGGTACAGCATTTGTTTTGTGTTTGTCTATACCTGTCCTGCTGGCTGTGACTGTTGTTGGGTATGCGACCCCCCCCCCCATGACTGGCATGTGTGAGTCCTTTATCTTGTGGGTGTACCAGTATTGCGGGTGGTGCTGCAGGGCTGACTATGTTGGATGCACATAGTACACTGCCTACACATGGTTAGACACAGGTAGTGTAATGTTTGTCATCTCTTTTACTGTATGTGAGAGTCAGAGAGAGGTTCTATTCCCTGGGTCCCCCCTGTGTCAGTGTATGTGCTATGCGTTGCCTCTATGCCAGGGCCAGGGCATACTGGGCACACCTCCTACTGCCTACTGGGGCAGGCTCAGTTTGTTCCTCCTCTGAGTCACTCTTTGCCTATGCAGGCCTTGGCACTGGCGGGGGGCTATGTGGCCCTGCCCCTTGCTGGTCCTGCTGCAGTTGTTTCCGCAGGATCATATTGTGTAGCATGGCACATACAAGGACAATTTGGGCACATGTAGTTGGTGAGTACTGCAAGGCTCCACCGGATGTTTCCAGGCACTGGAACCGTGACTTGAGCATCCCAAACACATGCTCTGTTATGATTCTTGTTTGTGCATGTGCCTCATTATAGAGTTCTTGTTCAGGTGTATGTATATTTCTGATGGGTGTCATCATCCATGGCTCCAGTGCATATCCAGATTCCCCCACTAGGTGACCGTGTGGGATGTCACCATTGGCAAATTTCTGGTACAGCTGTGTCAGATGCCAGATGTGGGAATCATGATAACTTCCAGGGCAGCCAGCACACATGTTCAGTATTATGCCATGAGCATCACACATGACCTGGCAGTTGATGGAAGGGAAGCCCTTGCGGTTGATGTAGACCCTACCCTGCTCACCAGGTGGTGGTTTGATGTGCATGTGCATGCAGTCTATTGCACCCACTACCTCAGGGTACTCTACTATTTGCTGGAAGAGATGCATACTGCTGGCCAACGCCTCACGGGTGAGGGGGAAATATACGTGCTCACCAACATGTGCTGCCATGGCATCCAGGAACTGGTGGAGTACCATGGATGCTGATGCCTGTGAGATCCCCATCATATCCCCAGTTGGCCTTTGGAAGTTACCTGTACCTAGTATTCTTAAGCCTACACATACCTTTGTTTCCACTGGGATGGGTTCCCCTCTGTTAGTTCTGTGTGTCAGGTGTGGCCAGCACAGCTCAACAATCTGCTGTAGGAGGTCCCTGTCCACCATATAGCACTCCATTATCTCTAGTGCATGTAGCCCTTGGTAGGTTACCCTGGGTCTGTACACTTTTCTCCGTCTCCTCACTGTGGGTTGGTCAGCAGCATTCCCATGCTCACCAACCTCAGCCTCTTCCACAAGTTGTATGATAGCTACTGCAGCCCCTAACATTTTGCTGTTGTGAGAGTTAAAAGTTCCCTGCTTGTTCACACCGGTGGTGTAGGGTGTGGGAAAAACCAGAGGGGTAGGTGTTTGCATAGTTTATAGTGGCATTCTGGGCTGGGCTGGTCTGCTGCCTGTGTAATTGGCTGGTTCCGATACATTGCACCTGGCAGCAAACCTGTTACCCCTTGATTAACTTCCTACTGCTGTTTTCTCTTCCTATTGCCCTTCTGTTTCTTCCCAGGAATGCACCGCACAATCGGTTTACTCCAATGTGCACACTGATGCTATTTCTTGGGTTCACTCCCTTTATCTTCCTGTAGATCCCATTGCGCAGCACGCACATCTGCTTACACTTTGTCATACGTGCTGGGCAGGTTTAGACACACCTCCTGGCTTTGCTGTGCTAAGCTGGATGCAACCCCGAGCCACAGGGCTCCAATCCATTGACAGTATGCCTGACGCTCCTACACATGATGTCACCTACCTCCTAGTCTTGCACTCAGCTATTCATACTCATACACTGTTGGGACCTGCCTCACATGCTGGGGAAAACCGGGATTCACTATCCTTCCCCTCATTTGCATAGAATTGCCTGCTAATGCATAGTTACATTTGTTACACTGTGCCTCCCCCCTTAGCAACCACTACTCACTGGCCAGGTTGTCTTTTGCCTGCCATTGACTTGCATGGCGGAATACTGATTTTAGTTAGACTGCTTTTTTTAGGTTTATTTTCTTATTTCCCCACCGATCCCGTTTGTGTGCCGCTGCCCTATGCTTCAACGGCCGTGATCGGCAGACATATCATAAAAGTTGTATTTTGTACATTTGGCATTGTTTGCAATGCCAATGGCCTTTTACTTGGCCATTGGCATGCTTCCTCAATGATATGCAGCCTTTACTTGGAGCTCTCATAGCTCCATTTTGAAGTTTGCAGTACCGTACTCGGTTACTAACCGAGTACATTTCTGCATATTACACTAGTCCTGCACGCCCTGATTCCTGCTTCCTGGATGGCAGATTTACCTCATTTGCATGGTTTTCACTGGAAAATGGGGTGATTTGCATACAGTGGCTGGGAACGTGCAGCAGTAGTGCTACAGCGCTTGCACACGTCAAACGTGCATGTACGTGGATCACTCGGCCGCCATATTGGCAAAATTTCATCATACAGTAATCATGCACGCTGTGCAAGCTTTTGAGAATCTGGGGGATTATTTTCAAGAACAATTGCATGCAATAAACAGATTGTCTCAATCTTCCTTAAAATATATTCTCTCTTATAACAGAAATTGTCTAATAGCTTCTATGCCATACTCATTAGGTATAACAGTAAATAGTTCATAGGTTCAAGGTTCATACTAGGCTATCTGTCCTAGGGCATTTATAAGCCTAGCCAGAGTGTGTGTGGCTTTCACCACCCCTTAGGATGAGAATACTATGCCCTTTTAGGGTTTAGTTTACTGTGCCTCTGTCTAGTAGTGACACAGAGATGACCCCCGGGGTAAACCTACGATCTCCCATCCACTTGTCAAGATTTCTCTTGAATAGAGTCAGTGAGGGGCTCTGCCTAACATGGACTGGGATTCTGTTCCAGAGTGTAGGGAGCCTCTGGGTTATGAGTCTGTCCCTCCAGCACGTCCTATTTATTTCTGTGTTGAGGTTTAAGTCTCTTGTTCTCATGGCTCTGATGTATTTGGATTTTCTGAGGTGGAGCATGTCCATTAATTCCGGATTGGACATGGCCTTGTACGTCAGGCACAGATCACCTCTGAGTAGGTGGTATGCGACTGAATAGAGCTGGAGTTTTTTCAGTCGGGCAGCATATGACATATGTTTAAGAACCTTTATCCTCTTGGTGAGGAACTTTTGGGGTCTTTCCAACTGCTGCAGGTGTCGGGTGAGATATATCCCAAATGGGGCATTGTACTCAATCATTGGCCTGATAAGAGAAGAGTACAGGGGCACAATGACCTCTCTTGATCTAGATGTGAAACCCTTCATGATAAGGTGGGCAATATAGAAGGTCTTCCTAACCACTTTGGCAATGTGAGTGTCAAATGAGAGGTTACTGTCAACCTGGGTCCCTAGGTCCCTGATTACCTCTTCTGTACTTAATGGATTACCACCTATGTGGTAATTTGTCGGTACGTTGTTTTTCCCAAAGGGTATGACTATACATTTTTTGGCGTTCAGCTTAAGGCCATGGCTCTGGCACCAATTATCCATTTCTATGAGGCCTCTCTGAAGGATGTTTGTGTCCGCTGGAGTATCAATTATGGCGCCCAGTTTGCAGTCATCTGCGAACTTTGTCAGCCACAATCCTCCTATGTTTGCCTGTACCTCAGAAAATAAATGCCAAACAAGAGGGGTCCCAGGACTGAGCCCTGTGGGACACCGCTTGTGACTGGCTTAGAGTCTGACATAGCTCCAGCAACTCTGACCCTGTGGGTTCTGTCCTTGAGCCAGTTTGCAACCCATCTTGTGACATATGGGTTTACATTTAAGCTGGTGAGTTTGTCTATGATGCCCGAGTGGGGTATTGTGTCAAAGGCTTTGCAAGGTCAAGGTAGGCTGTGTGAACTGCCTTACCCTCATCAATGGCCTTAGTGACTGTTTCAAAAAAGTCGACCAAGTTCAAAAGGCAGGATCTGCCCTTGACAAAGCCAAATTGGGTAGGATCCAATGACTGTAGGTCCCCAATGTCTTTGTTTATGAGTTCCATAATGATCCTCTCCATAGCTTTGCAGACCAGGCTCATCAAACTTATGGGGCGGTAATTTCCAGGGTCCGTAGAAGCACCGCCTTTGTGAAGTGGGACCACTGTTGCCGTAATCTCAAAAAACACAGACAGCTCCAACTCAGGAACCCATGAAAAAACGTAATATGAATACCATCAACCACAGGACTGACGAAATCCAACAATAAGGCACAGACCAGAAATAAAAAAATGAGATTTAATCCAGTAAAACACACTGACTGAGCGCTTTCTCCAGTAGACACTGGCTTCATCAGAGTCGTTGATAAAACACACCCAGTTACCTTATTTAAATGGCAAAACTTCAATTAATCAATTATGTTCTAAATCATTTAGCAAATTCTACAAATAAGTAATGAAACAATTAATTACTTATGATAAACTTTTACATAAACATTCACTTTAAATAAAATATAAAATTTATGAAAATGTAAACAATAAAATATGTATTCAGCTTATAAGCTATTGCACAAAACCCAAGCCTACACATATTGTTATATAATGTAAATATTTGTCAACCAACCTTTTATTTTAGACAAGATCTAGGTACTAAATTAGGAGTTAGTCCAATAATACTATTAGATATATTTGTATTATGTTTGTAACAAATAAATAAGAAAAAAAATATATATATATAAGTATATATATGTAAATAAATAATCTGTTAGAGTAACCATACCATATTGTTAATGTGTTAATACTTGTGACATCTTTCATCCTCTCAAATAAATTGTGCTCTATGCTTCAATACAGGCTTTAAAGAAATACACTCATTAAGCCCTGGAAACTTCGTGGCATTCAATCTTATCTGCCACTCCGTTTCACGTAGAGCTACAGAGTTTTTGATGTCACAGTTATCATTTGGTTTCACCCTATCAACTACAAAAAATAAAAACTTTTTAAATTCATGACAGTTTTTAGAATGTAAATATAGGGCATTGTGTTCGTCCTTCCTTCTTACGGAGCTACAATGCTCCCTTATTCTTTCTTTTAGACTTCTTGTCGTCATGCCCACATAGAATGCCTCACAGGACATACACGATGCTATGTATACGCAGTTTCTAGTGGTGCAATTACAGACCCCAGGGCATGAGATGGTACGCTTGTAACCAAACACACTCAAATAGGTCACTTCAGCAATGTACCTACATGTTTTACATCTACCACATTTGGTCATTTTTGATCTTTTGTATCTACAGCTAGTTTTCTCTAATATGTCTTTCAAGTTGTTACCCCTAGCGTATGTTATGGCAGGTTTAGTACCCAAAATTACTTTAGTGTCTTTGTTCAAAAAATAGTCCCAAAGACTCCTAAAATTGGCACTCAATTCACATGCCTTTTCATTATATTTAAGTATGAATCTTGGGGTGTCTTCTCCACCACTGGTATCAATCTGTTCATTCTCCATATTCCATACTTTTGTCATTCCACCTTTGTTTTTCAATATTGGTACATATTTATTCCTTCTCCTCTTATATATCTCCTTTTTAATTTTCGTCAACATTTCTATGGGGTAACCCCTTTCCAGAAACATACCTATAAGTGTGTAAATCTCAGCCTTAAAAGTTTCTTCATCACTAATAAGTCTAGATAGACGAACCATTTGGCCCTTAACTAACCCCCTCCTTTGGTGCACCGGGTGACAACTTGAAAAATGCAACATTGAGTTAGCATAACTCGGTTTCCTATAAATAGTACTAATAAACTCAGTATTGTTTTTCATAATTTTAATGTCCAAATAACTAGCTACATCGTTGTCCCATTTGTAGGTGAATTTGAAAAAATCAGATGTCTCATTATTTATTTACATATATATACTTATATATATATTTTTTTTCTTATTTATTTGTTACAAACATAATACAAATATATCTAATAGTATTATTGGACTAACTCCTAATTTAGTACCTAGATCTTGTCTAAAATAAAAGGTTGGTTGACAAATATTTACATTATATAACAATATGTGTATGCTTGGGTTTTGTGCAATAGCTTATAAGCTGAATATATATTTTATTGTTTACATTTTCATAAATTTTATATTTTATTTAAAGTGAATGTTTATGTAAAACTGGAGAAAAAACGATTACGATACCAAACTATCAATGAACACAAAAAATAGCAGAAAAATGCCACGGCAGAATGTACAAGCACGGACTTTAATTGTAAGCGCTTTCGGTCGAAGTATTACCTCAACGTTCTTCAGACATAAACAATTAAAACAACCACACAACCTTGCTTAAATATTCAATACTTGATTAAAGTAGTATACTATAAGAAGTATCATCAACAAAAACTGGAACATTATACTGGAAGATAATCTTTTGGCCAAAGCATTAGGTGTCAAGCCAAAATTTGTGTACAGGAGGGGGGTCAACTTAAAACAGTTAGTAGAAAAATCTACAAATAAATTTACAACCACCAAAATGGGCATGACAAAATGTGGAATGTGCCCACAATGTAAACACATTCTCCCAGGGAAAGAAGTACACATTAATGGGATTAATTATAAAATTAATGGCAAGTTTAATTGTGAGAGCAAAAATGTGGTTTATGTGGCTCTATGTGTAGAATGTTCATCATTTTACATAGGCAAGACAGAGCGTGCATTAAAGAAGAGAGTGTATGAACATCTTTATGCTATAGGGAAGAAAGATCTAAATAATGCACTTGCCAGGCATACTTGCGAACAACCCAATCACCACTTTTTATTTACTGCCATACAACAAGTTAAGATTGGTACTAGGGGGGGTCCATGGCAATTATGGCTTGAAGAACAAGAACTTTTATGGCAAATTAGAACACTAGCCCAAATTCCCCCAGGTTTAAATGAGTATGCATCGATTAAATGTATATTAAAATTGAGGGCATTAAGGAGATAAACTGCTTACCGGTTGCTGTGTATTGTTTACAAATTCTTTCACAAAATATTATTCATTTTGTGTATTTTATATATATGCATACATAAAAAATTATATTTTTTTATATATTTTTTTTAAATAACATCAGTGTGTATATAAGATAACATAAATAGTTAGTAGATGATCTGGATTTTAATATATATGGTTATTTTTATAAAATCCAGTTACATGGTTTTTTATATATTTATATTTTTAAGTTAGTTTAACTTATGAGTTGGTGTTGTTGGAGAATCTTGTGGAATGGTTCTTGATGTTATTATTGATGATAATTAACATTTAACATTTAAATACAAACTATGTTTAGGAAGTTATATTTTTAAAGGAAAGCATAAATTTATGTATTTATGTAAGTTATAATATCATATATATATATGGATATTTTACTTTTTATATAGAACAATGTAAATCCACTAGTTAAAGTTACAAATCCTCTTGCAGCTTTAAGAAGTTATGATAACTAATGGATTAATTAAGGGGCTGATTTTTTAATCAAGTATTGAATATTTAAGCAAGGTTGTGTGGTTGTTTTAATTGTTTATGTCTGAAGAAGGTTGAGGTAATACTTCGACCGAAAGCGCTTACAATTAAAGTCCATGCTTGTACATTCTGCCGTGGCATTTTTCTGCTATTTTTTGTGTTCATTGATAGTTTGGTATCGTAATCGTTTTTTCTCCAGTTTGTCATGTCGTGTGGAAATATTGCTAGTGGGCAGAATAATGGGCATCATAGGACCGAGTCTCAACCACTGTTTTCTCAAGAGGATGAAGACATCCCCAACAACTCCAATTCTAACGCTCAGCGTAATGGTAACGTTTCTCATAACACAGAGGACAATTCTAGTGACAGTTCTAGTGGCACTAACAACTCTCCAATGGATTTAACTATGTTGGTCAATATGCTTTTGACCAAAGTGGATAATCTTACGCAACAAGTTAACGAATGCGTTACTAGGAACCGTTCTTCCATTCAGCCGGTTGTTTCTGGGAGTAGTGTCAGTGCTACGCCCAATAGCACGCTAACAGGATCTATTCCGCCAGCACAGAGGGTTAGAGAAAATAATGTGAACGATACACAAGTAACTGGTAACTCAACTAATCAAAATTCTAATAACACTAGAGATACTACAGCGAACATTATTAGAGGCAATGCAAATGTTGTTTCAAATGCGACAAGTGAATCAGCTTTAATACCCACAGTTGCTAACTTTCTCGCTAAGAAGGATTTCTTTACGGGTTCACATACCAACACTAATAATGGCCTTGCGAACAACCAAGGCACATCGGTGAGTCCAAGTTCTGCTTCTACATTTTTGGATAAACTTAACATGTTTGACAGTAAACTTTATCGATGTAGGAAACTGCAGCTAGAGGTTTCGTACCTCAAAGAATGTATCAGCTTAAAGATTGTTCCTAAAGGGTTACGCCAATGGCGTTACCCTGCAGGCTTGATAAACAATTCAGTGTTTCACCAAGAGCTACTAGTTTTGTTTGACAAGCAGGCCACAGAATTTTTGAATTCCCTTATCAATTATTATAATGTTGAACTTGATACGCTGTTGGAGGAATTAACAGAGTTGGAATCATTTTTACAAAATCACCCAGATTTCATTAGATATAGGTATGATTATACCAGAATTCTGTCAAGTATTGAAGCATCAATCAGTAAATTAGTGATGAATAAGCAACGCAAAATTGACAGAGACATTAAAGATTATAATAATAAAAGGGCGTACCCCCCTCCCCCTTTAGGTCAGTCTAAGTTGGGTGATGTAGGGGTGAATTCCAACATTGATTCTATACCACAGCCAATCCAGCATGTTCCCGATAATGTGGACACGCAACCGATTAGGAGGAGTGAGCGTATTAGGAACCAAGGTACCCATGCAAACAATGACAATGGAGGATTTAATAATCACAACCAGAGTGAGGGGGGATACAATGTGAATGACAATAATCAGGGTTTTCACAGGAGGAGAGATGCTTCGTCTCCCGGCACGAGCAGCAACAACAATTCCACATCCAATTACAGGGGGAGATCGCAGAGAAAGAAGAAGGGGAACCAGCGGAGGAGATAGAGATCAGTGAAATAACTGGTCCCACTGTTCTTACCAGTCAACGAGGGGATTTCAAAATCTACAATTATACTGTAATTACAATTGAACAAAACCTTATTGACTTTTTTTCAAAAGGTCTTACATTTGTTCCAGACAGAAAATGCAATGTAGTTAATACAATTGTAGATTTGAAATTATATGTTCGTAAATTGAACTTGGCATTTAGATTTGGTAACATGTCCTCCCTCTTGAATACTCATAAAGTTTCTAGTGTGTTCAACCCCCCATTACACAGTTCTTTAAGTATTTTTGAGAAGGTTTGTGAGATTGATTTAAGAACTTTGCTCTCTTGCCATAGTATTCCTAAAAACAGCAAAGTTAACATTTCTAAAGAAGAGTTAGATTTTATTTCTCTTCTTAATGAATGTAACATAAGGGTCATGTCACCAGACAAGGGAGGGGGATTAGTATTTATGGATGAATACTTGTATAATGGAAAGTTATTAGAACATCTGGAATCTGACAGTTATTCAAAATCTAGTCTCAATGAGATACATACTGCTTATAAAAAGATTAAAGGTATTTTGGAGGATCTTTTTATTCAAGGGACAATAGATTCCGATATGTTACAGTATCTAGATATGCTAGCACCTAAGATCCCCACCATGTTTGGCATGCCTAAAATCCATAAAAATCTGGTCAATCCCCCTTTCAGACCCATTGTGGATGGAAGGGGTTCGATTACGTACGCATGTGCCAAACTGGTGGATAGTATACTAAAACCATTATTAAAAAGTGAGCCCCAGATTTGCAAGGATTCTTGGGCGTTTTTACAGCATATTGATAAAATGGTGTACAATTCGGAAATCAAGTTTTTAGTGGTTGATATTAAGGATTTGTACACAGTCATCCCACAACAATTGGGGATTGAATGGACAAGGGAATTTATGTTGAGCAAAAAAGCATCCAATGATCAAATGAACTTGGTTGAAACATTACTTGAGATTGTGTTATTAAATAATTTTGTAACATTTAAGGGACAATTTTACTTACAAAAAACTGGGATAGCCATGGGGTCCCCCTGCGGATGCAGTTTTTCAAACAGTGTACTTGCATACTGGGAGCATAATTATTTATTTCAAAATATGTTATATCAAGAAAATGTCACCTGGTATAACAGATACCAGGACGACATGTTCTTTTTTTGGAAAGGGTCATTAGAATTGATCCCCCAGTTCATAGAAAGTATTTCAAATATGACAAATTTTCTCCAATTTACTTACACTATTGGAGAAAATGAAATCAGTTTTTGGATGTCAAATTAAGTAAAGACATTTCTAACAGTAGATTTAAATCTGAAATTTATAGAAAACCTACCCACTCGAATTCCCTTCTCCACTTCTCAAGTGGACATCCATTCCATCAAAAGAGAAGTGTAGTGAAGGGACAATTCGTGAGGGCAGCAAGAATGACATCCGATCATCAGGATTTTGTTAATGAATGTGATACTTTGAGTTTAAAGTTTATTATGAGAGGATACCCAAAGGCTTTAATCAACGAAGTGATGAATGAGGTTGTGCTTAAAAGAGAAGGGGGCCATTTTAAGCCACTTTTAGGAGGGGGCACCATGCATAACTCATCAAAACCATCAACTGAGGTGACACCTCAAATCAATTTTATTTTTACATATTCTATTGATTTTAACATTATAAGAAGTATCATCAACAAAAACTGGAACATTATACTGGAAGATAATCTTTTGGCCAAAGCATTAGGTGTCAAGCCAAAATTTGTGTACAGGAGGGGGTCAACTTAAAACAGTTAGTAGAAAAATCTACAAATAAATTTACAACCACCAAAATGGGCATGACAAAATGTGGAATGTGCCCACAATGTAAACATATTCTCCCAGGGAAAGAAGTACACATTAATGGGATTAATTATAAACTTAATGGCAAGTTTAATTGTGAGAGCAAAAATGTGGTTTATGTGGCTCTATGTGTAGAATGTTCATCATTTTACATAGGCAAGACAGAGCGTGCATTAAAGAAGAGAGTGTATGAACATCTTTATGCTATAGGGAAGAAAGATCTAAATAATGCACTTGCCAGGCATACTTGCGAACAACCCAATCACCACTTTTTATTTACTGCCATACAACAAGTTAAGATTGGTACTAGGGGGGGTCCATGGCAATTATGGCTTGAAGAACAAGAACTTTTATGGCAAATTAGAACACTAGCCCAAATTCCCCCAGGTTTAAATGAGTATGCATCGATTAAATGTATATTAAAGTTGAGGGCATTAAGGAGATAAACTGCTTACCGGTTGCTGTGTATTGTTTACAAATTCTTTCACAAAATATTATTCATTTTGTGTATTTTATATATATGCATACATAAAAATTATATTTTTTTATATATTTTTTTAAATAACATCAGTGTGTATATAAGATAACATAAATAGTTAGTAGATGATCTGGATTTTAATATATATGGTTATTTTTATAAAATCCAGTTACATTTTTTTTATATATTTATATTTTTAAGTTACTTTAACTTATGAGTTGGTGTTGTTGGAGAATCTTGTGGAATGGTTCTTGATGTTATTATTGATGATAATTAACATTTAACATTTAAATACAAACTATGTTTAGGAAGTTATATTTTTAAAGGAAAGCATAAATTTATGTATTTATGTAAGTTATAATATCATATATATATATATATATGGATATTTTACTTTTTATATAGAACAATGTAAATCCACTAGTTAAAGTTACAAATCCTCTTGCAGCTTTAAGAAGTTATGATAACTAATGGATTAATTAAGGGGCTGATTTTTTAATCAAGTATTGAATATTTAAGCAAGGTTGTGTGGTTGTTTTAATTGTTTATGTCTGAAGAAGGTTGAGGTAATACTTCGACCGAAAGCGCTTACAATTAAAGTCCGTGCTTGTACATTCTGCCGTGGCATTTTTCTGCTATTTTTTGTGTTCAATGTTTATGTAAAAGTTTATCATAAGTAATTAATTGTTTCATTACTTATTTGTAGAATTTGCTAAATGATTTAGACCATAATTGATTAATTGAAGTTTTGCCATTTAAATAAGGTAACTGGGTGTGTTTTATCAACGACTCTGATGAAGCCAGTGTCTACTGGAGAAAGCGCTCAGTCAGTGTGTTTTACTGGATTAAATCTCATTTTTTTATTTCTGGTCTGTGCCTTATTGTTGGATTTCGTCAGTCCTGTGGTTGATGGTATTCATACCACTGTTGCCGTACGCCACTCTTTGGGTATGTATCCTGTAGTAAGGCTAAGATTAAACAGCAGCCTTATGTGTGGGTTTAGTTCCTCCTGGAGTTCATGTAGCACACAGCCCGGGACACCATCCGGTCCCATTGATGCTGTGTTTTTAGCTTTAGAGAGGGCGGCTCTCACCTGGGCATCTGAGATGTTAGGGAGGCTACACTCTGCTGGGATAGTTATTTCTCCTTTTGGGGAGGAGGAGAAATTTGCACTGAACCTGTCTGCCAGAATGTTGGCAATGTCAGTGGGTTCAGTGTATTTTGTGTCATTTTGGACTAACTCTGAGCATATCTGGGAGTTTCCACCCAGGTTTCTAACATAGCTAAAGAAGGCCTTGTGATTGTCTTTTGTGATTTTTCTCTCAAAGTTGGCCTTGGATGATTTTATGAGTGATCGTAGTTTTTTGCTAGTACTGATCAGAGATGCCTTCCCTTTTAGGGATTTTGCTTTGTCATGTAGTAGCTTCCTCCTCCTGTTGTAAAGTTTGTTTATGGCTGGGGTCCACCAGACCGGGCGCCTGCCTTTGGGGAATGGGTCTTGGTTTTATTTGGGATTGCATGATCCATGCATTCTTGAAGGTGCCCATAGAAGGCATTTGCAAAGGATTCAGCAGTGTGGGTTGTGGTTTCCACTGGCCCAGGGGCCTTGAAGGATACCACTTCAGTCTTAAGAAGTGTGAAGTTGGCTTTTGAGAAGTTCTTCACTGTGGTCTTTTGTGCAGGGGTGGGGGCGGGATGTGGATTTCCAGTGAGATTAATTTATGGTCTGATCTTACCAAAGAGGGATATACTTCCGGTGTGGAGCATTTTGTCCCCATGTTTGTGATGATCAGGTCTAGTATATTGTCTCCTCTTGTGGGAATGGTGACTAGTTGTTCCATTGCATTTGAGTTTATGAATTCTAGGAACCTTTGGGCTAGGGTGTTGGGGCTTGAGTAATGTTCCCAGTCTATGTTTGGGTAGTTGACGTCTCCCAAAATGATGGTATTTGGAGAGACATTCATACTCTCCAGTGTCTTCAGGAAGGCTGTGTGGGGTTCCTGAGTTTGAGAGGGTGGTCTGTAGCATGCTACAAACTGTAAGGCAGTTTTGCCTATGGTTAGTTGCACCTGGATGGTCTCCGATGCTTCGTGCATTGCCACTAACCTGGAGGTGTGGGTATCTTTGATGAAAATGGATATTCCCCCTCCTTTTGTGGTTCGGTCCAAGTTCTGGGGCCGGAAAGCATGATATGAGGTAAAACCTGATAGTGCTGGGGTGCTCTCAGGAGCCTTGAACCGGGTTTCAGTCACTGCACAGACATCGATGTTCTCCATACTGAGGAGGGCTTCAAGGGCATGCATCTTGAGGTTTAGACTTTTGGCATTGAGCAGCATTACCCTTAGTTTTTTTCCACTTGTGTTTTCTAGGGAGGTAGGTTTGTCATTTGAGCCTTGCCTAAAAAAGGCACTATGAGGGTGACAAGAGCCTTGGCCAATATCCGGAAGCCCAGGGGTGACAGGTGCAAGCCATCCCTTGCGAAGCAGCGTGGCTTGTCAAGCATGTCATCCCAAGCAGACAGACATTGGATCCCCTTAGAATGACACCAGTAATTAAGCCAATTGTTAAAACTGATCATTTTGTCTTTGTACTGTGGCATCATTCTTGGTGAGGGTAAGATGCTGCTCAGGGTCAGGGTCATACCGGCCTGGGCTACATAATCAGAGAGCTCCTCTATGTCTCTTTTCATGTAGTCCAGGGAGGTACGTCTCAGGTCGTTCACACTGGCATATACAATGACTGAGTCATATTTGTACTTGCTGTGGAGTGACCTGAGTGCTTGTGTTATGTGGTGGATTCTAGCTCCCGACAGGCAGCTTACTGTGACCTTTTCCTTGTTCAGGAGAACATAGCTAGAGTTACAAAGTAAAATTCTGTACATTTGTTAATCTTGTACCATTTATAAAATTTATAAAATTTATTCAAAAAATCTCCTGTGTCCTGTATATAGCTTCCAACTTCTTTCAAGAAGGGGCTCAACATATGTTCAATATCTGCTGAAATGGGTCAGGTGAGCCAGCCTATACCTGGCACAATAGGCCTCATAGGTGGAATCTGTAGATTATTATGGATCTTTGGAAGTCCATACCAACCAGTGTTTGCTTGGTCCTGCCTTCCTTTTTTCTGACCGTATTTTTATTCTCAGCTATTTCATCTTCTATAGTACTACTCCTCAACCTCCATTTTAGGTGGCAAATACACTGTGCTATTTACCTATGCACATAGCCTAGGTGACAGGTAGGCCGTGCTATTTAATCTATGCACACATATGAGGTGGCAAGTAGGCTATTTCCAACCTCTATACAACTACTAATCCAACAGTCTAGGTGACAAAGGCATTGTGCTACTTACCTATGCACATAGCTTAGGTGACAACTAAGTTTGTGCTACATATCCTATGAAGAGCCTGTGAGGCTGGTAGGCTGTGCTACTTAGCCTACGCACACAGGTGGCAGGTAGGATGTGGTCCTTTTCTTATCTGACCATTTTAACTCTTAGTCTAGATTGCAGACTGCATTTACACTTCTTTTAACTCAAAGACTTGCTTGCAGATATAGACTGCACTATCACTTCTCTTGACACATCTTTTACAGATAAGAAAGTATATTAACTTCAGTCTGCTGCTTTTACTTTTTAATTAAGTGGAATGCACTGGATTTATAGCATTAGCAAAATATAAGCTGGGTGTTTCTTTTGCCCACTTTTTCACCTTTTCTTATTAGGATGGAAAATACATTGTTACATTACTTACTGTCATAGACTCCTACAAGCCCTTTCTCGCCATTTTACCACATATCTTACCTTCCAGGCACTCTGCTGTATTATCTATTGCACCACTGACATTTCCTCATCCATGTTCTATTGCTGTCTTTGCATGTTATAATTCCAACTATTTTGCAGACTAGTGATTCTAATTGTTACTTTCTCAGCACTATTTTGTGTGTCACTTTAGCCTTCTTTGTGTTGATTACAGATACTTTGCTGATTTTTCAGCCATGTGAGGACCATCCAGCCCGCCTCAGGCCCTCTACTGACAAATAAGAATACACATTCTACTGACTGACACCAGCAATGAAATCAAACATTCCACTAGGAAACAATTTCTAATGCAATCCATACTCATGCAGAGGTCACCAATCCCTATCCAAAAAATTAAGAATCTTCTCTCAAAACTCCACCTTCTCCTACTCAAACTTATGTGTTCAGGAGATATTCAACTCAAACCCAGAGCCATCTCAGTTCAGCCCTTAGTTATAGAACCAAATCACCTATCATATCAGAAATAAAGACCTTAAAATTGCTTGCCTTAACGCATGCAATCTTTTTAATAAATGAACTAGTTTTGAAGCACATCTGGTAACATAACCCCCCCATACTCTTTCTATATCTGAAACCTGGCTGAAGGATAATTTCAGCCCCTCAACTTTCATACAGGACACACACACACACACACACACACACACACACACACACACACACACACACACACACACGCACATGCACACGCACACACAGACATACACACAGACACACACACACACAAATATATATATATATATATATATATATATATATATATATATATATATATATATATATATATATATATATATCATTTCCAAAAAAAAAAAATCTGAAAAGCCTGAAAAAAAAAAAAAAATCCTGAAAAAAAAAAAAATTCAATGAAAAAAAACTCAAAATCCAAAAAATCAAAAAACTCAAAAATCCTGAAAAACAAAAAAAAACACAAAATGCTGTCATTTGTGGCTAATTGTCTTGCATTACTGTTGATGTCATTGTCATGGTCATATGAAGGTGGGTCATTGCAGTCATGTTAGAGGGTTTAGGTTGAGTGTTAGGTTAGGTAGGTTTAGGTTAGGAGTTTTAGAGCAGTTAAATAGGAGCAGGTTAGTTATGTATGCAATAGGGTTAGGAGTTTAAGTGAGTTAGGGTTGTGCAGCAGAGGAGAGGTGGGTGTTGAGTGTTAGGGTTAGGGTTAGGGGGTCAGGTCAGAGGTCAGGAGTAGATATTAGTGTCTTTTATATGACATATTATTGTATTTAATGTTTTTTTGGTTTCAGAGTTTTTGTTTTTGGCTTTTGATTTTTTTTTTTTTTTTGAATTTTTTTTCTTTTTTTTTGGTCAGGATTTTTTTTTTCAGGCTTGATGTTTGTTTCAGGCTTCTGAATGGGAACCATATATATATATATATATATATATATATATATATATATATATATATAAGCGCTACAAAATACTTAAAGCCCCAAATCCTGATACCAAAATCTTGAAACTTCAAAATACTGAAAACTCAAAATACTGAATCTGAAAACTCAAAATACTGTAAATACTGAATCTCATAATACTGAAAACCCACAGTATACCAACACGTATTATATTCCAGCAAAAATACATACAGAAACATATTACCCTTCAACTATAAGCAGGGTGGCAAGCCCCCACACACCCCATGTGTGGGCTGCACCCCCCACACCCCCTGCAACTTAAATATATCAACTCCGAGAGTGCATTTCACTACACTAAGTGCAATCTCGAAGTTGATATATTTAAGTCACAGAGGGTGTGGGGGCATAGCTCCCCACATGGATGGTACAGGGGGGCTTGCCCCCCTGCTTATACTTGGAGAAGAGCAATATGGTTTATCATTTATTTGTTTCTGTATGTACTTGTGCTGAAATATAGTAAGTGTTGGTATCCTGTGTGTTTTCAGTATTGTGAGATTCAGTATTTTGAGTTTTCAGTATTTTGAACTTTCAAGATTTTGGTCTCAGGATTTTGCAGCACTCCCACACATATACATATATATATATATATATATATATATATATATATATATATATATATATATATATATATATCATGACAACAGACCAGGTCCTAGGTCTGATGGTGGTTCTTTGATTGTAATCAAAATGAAAACCACAATTACTGTTATGGATTCCACTAATTCTCACACTGCAGATGACAAGGGTCCCATCTGAGTACTCTCTTTTGCATCACATTCGGTGGGTGTGCTCACGTGGATTTTTGCAGTTTACCTCCCCCACCCTCTTCTGTATTTTCTTTAGATAAAACTCTGCAACATGTGTTCCCTAAAGGAGAACGTAACAACATAGTTATTCTTGGTGATTTCAATATCAGTGTTATCGGGAAAGGCTCTTTTCCTCTGAATAAAATCTTGCAGCAATTTAGCCTGGGCCTAATAATGCGAGTTCCTGCTCGAACCAATGCAAGAAATGGCTTTAGCTCCACACTTGTCCTAATAATAACCAACATGCAAAACAGGTTCCTTCACAATGGAATACTCCCCAAAGCTCCGAATGACAACTCACCCATTAAATCCATTTGTCCATTCAGAACATATAAAAAATCTGTTCAGGATTCAAAGATGGCTGCCATTCTGTAAACACTGCTGACCTGCAGCTCCTCAATAAACCTGAGAAAAATCTGTAACCTGAGTCGATACCAAGAGGTTTGAACATCAAATTAAAGTAAAAAAAAGATGCATCTACACTTAATTAATCTATAACCAGGAAAAAAAGTGGGAAAAAAAGTCTTTATCTATTAGGATTCCAAGTGATTAGCTAGCTAGCTCTGAAGAGAGAAATAAACAAAGGACTGTCTGCATTCTTCATTTTACCTGTCAGCTTGGGAAAAGGAAAATGTCACAAGAAGGAAAAAGCATGGAAACAACTACTACCAAAACAAAGCTGTCAGAATTACAGTCACCAGTAAAGGATGGGAGTGCGAAAAAACAAAGAATTACTAGACAGCAGGAACAACAGAAACCAGAGACTAGATCTAAAACTGATCAGCCACTGAACATGGACGACATCAAACATGCTTTGTTGCCTATACAAGAAGCTTTAAAGGACCTGACTACTCAGATACAAACTTTTGGAGTTGCATGTAATCAGTTGCTGCAGAGAATGGACAAAACAGAGGCTAGAATTTCAGAAACCAGGGACAAAATAGACTTGCTGTAGAAGAAAACAAAGGTACATGATGTGGAGTTACAAGCCATGCAAAGCAAACTTACTGATTTAGAAGCGAGGTCTAGGAGAAATAATATTATTATTAGAGGGATCCCTGAAAACATTCAGTATGCAGAGCTAATATCAACTATAACACAAATACTAGAAGTTTTGTTAAATGATGCTGATGGAGTGAAACAAATTGTTATCGAAAGGGCACACAGAGCACTGAGAGAGGTACAAGCTTCTAATATGCCTAGACCTGTATATGCTAAGATATTGAACTTTCAAGATGTTAGCAAAATACTTTACTGCAAAAAGAATGGTGGCTTTGTTATGTGGAAAAATAATAAAATATCTCTGGCTCAGGATTTACCACTGCAAGTAAGGCAAGCTAGGCAGTCTTTATCAGCATACTGTAAATTTCTGATTGACAAGCAAATTAAATTCCAGATGAAATATCCTAATGTGCTTACATTTATGGTGGATGGGATTAAATACTCTGTTTCTACTAAAAACGAAGCAAAGGGAGTGTTTCTGAAGGTTTTTAAAGTTTTACCTGCATCAGAGGGCTGAAAGAAACTTCCGTTGAGACTGGCATGCTCCTGAGGTCATATCCAGTATGTACTATACTTCGAGGCTTAGGTAATCCTTTGTTCCCTGCTTAAGTCATTTAGGCCTCTGTAAAAGCAATAAAACTGTTTGTTTGCGATAATCCGAGGGTCTGCTGGCCGTTTTCCAAACTTTTATGACCTCTACAAACTTTTTTCGTCGAGTGGTAAACAGGAAATCTCTTGAATCCAGCTGAGAGTGTGGATTTCGATGTAACACTTCCTGTGGTCCGGCTGCGAAAGCGGTCCCCCGTCACGAGTATTGCTGATGGTTTCCTGGTTTGAGAAGCTGAAAAGAACTGACATAATGTGTTAATGTTTTTTTAACAAGTAAATAACATTAGAATATGTACGTGAAGCATATAATAACTTCTGTTTTTCTGTTTCTTTTTCCTTATGCTTATAGTTTTGAAACAAGTTATATTTGTACAATATCTGCAGTGGGTGCAAGGTATAGCACTATATATATGAATATAAATAGGTAAATAGTGGCTATTGGGTGGTGTTAATCAGACAACTAATGTCAGTATAGTTAGGAACTAAAGCATGCAATCGCAAAACTTTGATAATTGGTAGTTGCAGGTACTGTGTATGGTGCAGAATTATAATGTGGGATGCATTTATTTTTTTTTTCTTCTGTCTGTTTTTTTTTTTTTGTTTTGTTTTGTTTTCTTTTTTCTTTTTTTTCTCTCTCTCATTAGAAGTGGTATATAAATAATGATTGTAACAAATGAGGTATTTGGGGTAGGTATAAGTAGCTAGTTAATATATATTTTTTTCTCTTTAAATGGTAATAAAACCTTATAATAGAGATTTGCTTAATTAATAGTTGGAACATAAGCTGTAGAGCGATAACAGTGTTTGTTAGGGAATGTTTAGTTTAGACTTTGTAGTAGCTAAGTTAGAATATATAGGTTGTAAGTTTAGGAAATGTTTTAAGTTTTATTACATGAAGCTTTTAAATATGTTTGTGTTTTTAACCTTGTTTATGTTTTTTCACATACCAGACCTATATAAGTCCTGGTCCAGGGGTAAAGTGGGTAGGCACTGGCTGGGGACGGGATGTAGGAAATGCTTCCAGATTATGTTTAGTAAGCAGTTAATACATATCCATTGGGTAATTTCCCTTTTATACTATTATTGGATAATTAGACCTGTCAATGTGGGAATTAGTCTCATGGAACGTTAAAGGGCTCCAGAACTTGAAGAAGAGGAAGCTGTTACTACACATATTGCTACAGGACAAAGCACTGTTTGCATTTTTACAAGAAACACACTTGTTAAATGATCAGTGGGATGATATTAGGAAAAAGAACTGGATTAGAGCTGTAGTGGCATCAGAAGGTAAGACAAACAGTGCTGGAGTAGCTATAATTATTAAAACTCAATACAAAGACAAGATTTTAGACTCTAAAGTGGATCAAAATGGGTGATGGTGTTATGTTATTTTATCGGATAATGCGTTTGATAAACCTCTTTTACTTTTGAATATATATGCACCATGTAATGACCAACAAAGTTTCATAACATCATTATATCCAATCTTAACACAGTATGATGGTTATTATTTTATTGTGGGTGGGGATTGGAATACCTATCAAAATCCAAAGTTGGATAGGTCTTGTCCACAAAGAGCATTTAATAAGCAGGCTGGGATAGCATTAAATGACTTCAAGGAAGATTTTCAATTATATGACCCCTTTTGTTATGCACATAATATTAATAATGCAATTAACTATACCTTCTATTCACCATGCCACAAAATGTGGTCTGGGATAGATTTTTTTCTTGATATCTAAAGCATTAATTAATCTGGAACCAGTAGTAGTTATACATACTCGATATCTATCGGATCACTCAAAAATTTCATTAAGGTTTTCTAAAGATTTAAAAGATACAAGAATGCATAGAGGTTACAATTGGTCACTTAATCCAAATATGTTAAACAAAAAGGATATAATAGATGGAATTGTAAAATATCTGAAAGGTTTAACAGATAGGATGAAGCTTCAGGAACATACTCCTGATATTGAATGGGCAGCAGCTAAATCTCAAATTAGAGGATTTCTTTTGCAAAAAGCCTCATATTATAAGAAAAGGCAAAACAATGATATTCAAAAATTAGAAACAAAAGTGAAGCTACTCAAGAAAGAACTGATTCAGAATTTTAATGCTCAAACAGAGAAGGAAATGTTGAAATGTCAAAGGGATCTTTTCTTGCTGCATAATAGTAGAGTAACACTTCAGGAGCATAGGTGTTTAGTGAAATATGCCAATAATGTTCAAATACCATCAAAAGCATTGGCAAGGATTATAAATCAATCGAAAACAACTGTACATATTTCAGAAATACAATGCAATGACACAGTGTATTCTAAAACTGAGGATATTATTGATATTTTCGAAAAAATCTATACCAAGGTTTATGAGGGTCAAATTGATAGGTCTATACATAAACAGAATAAAAGATTCTTGCAAAAAATTAATTTTCCAAAATTAGAAGAGAGTTTGCAAGGTGATCTGATTAAACTTATATCTTCAGAGGAAATAGTATATGTAATTCAACATATGAAAGTACATAAGTCACCAGGTCCTGATGGTTTGACAGTTGAATTTTATAAAGAGTTTGCTGATAGTTTTGGTAAAATATTGTCTCATGTATTTAACTACATAATCAGAAACAAAATTAGTGACCCTCACCTTAATGCATCAAAAACAATCTTTATACATAAAGCTAATTCAGACCCCCAAAGCCCGGACAATTACAGGCCAATAGCATTAATAAATGTGGATATGAAAATTCTAACTACCATTATAGCATGTAGATTAAAAAAGATTATGATCCATTTAATTTCTAAGGAACAGGCTGGATTTATGGCAACTAGACAAACTAGTGATAACACACTTACACTACATAATATGATGATGTATGCTAAACAAAACAACTCTAATATTTATGCCCTTATAATAGATGCTCAGAAAGCATTTGATAGAGTGGATATAAACTTTTTGTTTGATGTGTTGCCTTATTTCAATATGCCACAGGAATTTATTCAGATACTACAAATATTATATAGTAATCCGTATACTACGTTATATATTAATAGGAGTTATTCTAAAAGAATACAGATTAAAAATGATACACGACAGGGTTGCCCTTTGTCCCCCTTATTGTTTAATCTTTATTTAGAACCTCTATTTTTATATATTAAGCAAAGTCTGTATCATAATGCACCAATACTTTATAGGAATAAATTAGTAATGTCGGCATTTGCTGATGATCTTATTATTTATTGTACAACCCCAATTTCTGATAGTGAAAAGATATTAAATGTTATAAACGAATTTTCAGAAGTCTCTCATTACAAAATTAATTTGGAGAAAACTAGTATTTTCCCGTTAAGAACCCCTAAACCTTTTTCATTAATGTCCCTGGTGGGGAAGATATCATGTAAAGAAAATATCAAATATTTGGGTATTAGCGTCTCTACGGATAATAAGGACTTTTATAGTAATAATATTAAACGAGTATGGGAACTAATAGTAGCTGATTGTGGTAGATGGAGGAATTTAAAACTACCTGTATTGGCAAAAGTTTCAATAGTGAAAATGAATATATTACCACGAATGTTGTATATCTTTAGGTCTGCTCAAGTATCAATTACAAAGACAGTTTTTAAACAAATTCATAAAGATCTAGCTAAATTTATTTGGCAGCCAAAGAAAACTAGAATATCGTATGAGAAATTAATGACCCCGAAGAGTAGAGGAGGACTTGAGTTACCGAATTTTGAAGTATACTATTTAATTGTGAATGACAACAGGTGTTTAAGAATTGCTAATTACGAGGTAATTAGTAAAAAGTGGATACCAACTTGGGTGGTCTTGAATTACAAGCATATTCTAGATCGGAACATAAATCCTAAAGCCTTACCCTTTTTGGATAAAAGTAGTTTGATAAAGTATGGGATTATGGACCACTTAAAAACATATGTGTCATCTTTGCAAAATTTATTCCAATCAGTAGACTTGTTGCAATATATGATGGTTTTTCAGCCTTTCAATAGGAATCCCAATTTTAAACTAAATAATCAGTTGATTGATCTTAGTAAATTCCCATTAATAATTAATTTGACTTTGATTGATGTTTTTAATAAATTTAATTTATCGGCTTCGCAAGTTAGACAGGAATTGAATCTTCCTAAGAGTTATATGGTTGTCATGAGACAAATCAGAGAACTTGCTCTGAGTCATTTTGAAAACTTTAAACCAGTAGTCGGAATTGTGGATAAATGCTCTGAATTGTGGAAGGCTCTCCAACAGGAGGTCAAATTTATAACAACAACAAATAAATTAATTAAAGATTTAAAACTCCAGGATAAAATTCTATTGTCAGGGTATTGGGTAAACAAAATGACAGTAGCAGATAATCAGGTATTAAAAGCAATTGATTTAACAATAAAATCGGTCTCTTTTCAAAAGTTGATGTATACGCAGTTGATGATTTGGAATAATGCTTATTATACTCATCTTAGGCTACATAAATTTAATCCTAGGAATTCTCCAACTTGTCCATATTGCACAAATCAAATGGCGGATCTTCTTCATATGTTCTGGAGCTGCAAGTGTATATATAAACTTTGGAACTCTCTTAGAACACAACTACAAAAGATGGGTTATCAAAGTTCAACGTTATCATGGGAATTTATGATTCTACATGTTCCTCCAAGAGAGCTCTCTAGGTCACAAACTATAATATGTATGAATATTTTTTTGCTGATGAAGTTATATATAGCTACAAATTGGTTAGAACCAGACAAGACATCATGGGATAATTTCAAGCTTGTGGCTATAAAGCATATATTAGCACATAAATTACTCCTGAAGCAAAGTAACAAAAATATTAATAACCCAAAAATATGGGAAAAGGTTTTTAACATTATATTAGCATAATACTGTTATTGGGAATATATTAAAGTTTGGATGTATATGTGGAGGAACCAATGCTTTGAAAACATGTATGATATGTATGGATGCAAAGTACTTTTACAAATGTTTTGGCTTAGTTTTTCTTTCCTGGTGTCTTCTTTTTTGGATTAATGATGATTTTTATATGGAAGCATTTCATGTAGATATTGTATATAGTTTTGATAGTAATTGTAGTGAATTATGTGTGTGATTTTATTGTATTTTGAAAATATATATCAATAAAAATTTATTATGAAAAAAAAAAGCTAGATGTAACATAAAACAGGATAACTAGCTAAATATACAAGCGTTTACCAGAATGTTCATTTTGGAATTACTCAACTAAATTCAACAAAGAAACCTTCTCAGAAGCCAATAAATCCATGATATTCAAATCTATAAATAACACATCATCATCCCTTTATTGGAAATTTTTTACATGGAAATTCCTACATAGATGTTTTCTAACTCCACATAAAATTGCTATTATGTATAAGAAAGATACCATTAAATGTTAAAGAAGTAATGAAATACTAGAAGCAGATTGGTCATATATGTTCCTAAATTGTAAAATAGTTTCCCCTTTTTGGTCTGATTTCAAGGACTTTATTAACGCATTGTGGTGGGACAATTGAGATATAACAGATTCATTAATACTATTTAATCCACCAATACCAGTTTCAATACCAAAAATACAAATTTATCTTCTTTGATTACTTCTTGCAATTTCAAGAAAAGTTGTTACAATAAACTGGAAATGCCAGAAGCTCATCTCATTCCCTGACTTTCTTGAGTTAAGAAAAATTGTATGTAACGAGGAATTACAAACTGCT
Source organism: Protopterus annectens (assembly GCF_019279795.1). Lineage (NCBI taxonomy): Eukaryota > Metazoa > Chordata > Ceratodontiformes > Protopteridae > Protopterus > Protopterus annectens. The sequence goes on from NC_056735.1 coordinate 1,219,686,923, forward strand.
TATCACAGAACATCTCATTCTCTGACTTTCTTGAGTTAACAAAAATTGTATGTAACGAGGAATTACAAACTGCTTATCACAGAACATCAAATGTTACTCATAAAAAATTGGCATGGTTAAAATTGAAAGCTCTATTGCATAAATATTAATTTTGATGAGAAAAATGTATTTGTTATGGACCATGTATATAGTTTTGTTGTTTGTGTCTTTGTTTATATTTTTGAACTGTATTATCATTTTATCTACATGTATGGTATATTTCATGGTTATATCAAAAATCTAATAAAAAAGTTAAAAAAAAAAAAAAATCTGTTCAGATAATTGAAGGAAGGTCTTTCCATAATAAGCTAACAAATCTCAATACCCTACTTAGTGCTATTGATTGGACTCCGCTGCATGTGTATCTACCTCTGCTTTAGAGGTTTTCAACTCAAAACTGACTGCAATTCAGGATGTACTGTACCCTCTTTCGAAATAAAAGAAGGCTTAGGTCATGGTGTTGCCCATGTCTTACGAAGATATTAAAAACAAAATTAAAACCAGGCATTCAGCCTGGAAGAAATGGAAAAGAAACCCCAGCAAAATAGAGCCATAACAAACTTTTTTTGAGTTTAAGGAAAGAAACAAGATTTGTAAGAAATACTGCAAAAGCCTGTACCTTAGACAGGAACAGGAAACAAACTGGTCTAGTCACAATCAGTTTTGGAAATAAATAAAACACTTAACATGGACATTAAAAAATCTTTAGCTACCAAGAATGAACCCTTAACACTGAATCATTCCACTTTTGATAATAATTGTGCTCACGTTTTGCATTCCACCATAACTGACATAACTAAAACCTTTCCAACATTTCACTTCTCCACCAATGAAGAACAGTAACCTTCATCCCCTGATCTAGCCTAGCCTCTTAGGCAGCAACCTTTCACTTCTCAGATTCAATAATTCAGGATCAAAATCTGTCAGTCTTCATCTCAACTTCATAATGCTTGCAGCTTTAAAAAAATCACTACATCCCCTCACCTTAGGCACAGTCCCACCAGCATTCAAGCATATAATTATAATCCATATACTTAAAGTTATTTCTCCTAATAGGTTAGAGAATTGTAGACCTATTTCTGCCCTGTGCCCTATTACCAAAATATCAGAAAAACATTTCACATGACAACAGTTTTTGAAATGTCATCAATACCCTTCTTCTCAACAAACTCAAAAGTCTCAGCTTTGGAGATAACACTATCTGCTGGTTTCACAGGTATTTAAAAGACAGAACCTTCCAAGCCCATAGCAATTTCCCATTCTCTACTGCTGGTAAACTTAATACAGGTGTAGTGCAAAGGTCTGTGCTAAGTCCTCTTCTCTTGTCTTAATGATTGGCCACTAGAAGTAATAAATCTTAAATTAATAATTTATGTAGATGATATGCTTATCCTGCAATCCATTACTAGCCACTCTGATCTGCAAACCAAGTTAGAGGACAATTTGTCTCAGTTATTCTCCAGGTCCACTACTAACAAACTTCTAATTAACCCCAAGAAGACCAATGTCATGGTCTTTGCCTCAGACAAGAAATTACCTACAATTTCTCCTATCCTCTTAACAGATCTTAATGGATACAAAATACCCAATGCCACTGATCAGAGGTATCTAGGCCTAATACTCGACACTATCCTTTCTTTTGTCACACTCGCAGATTTTGTAACTAATAAAGTCATGCTCAATTAAAACTATATTACAGCATCAGTCACCTCCTTTCATGTACTGCTTGCAAATGCATTGTTAAAAATATTTTAATACCCAAACTTGAATATGGCTTTCATTTCTCATTATGCATTCAACCCACAATACTCACAGACTACAGACTGCTGATAATAAAATCTGTCGATTCTTTCTATTAGTATACTTTCAGATACACCAATGCAATTTGTTAAAAAAAAATTCCAAAAGGCTTACAGTGCCTCTGCCTCTCCTCCTTTAACAGTGATGCTACCTTTATAAGACAAGCCTTATGTACTCAAAAGTACACAGACAGCAGTTTCACTGTAGTCCACCTCCATTTAAAACTATATAAGTGAGACAGCCTTCTCTTTACTGGGACCTGTTACCTGGAACCACCTAGCTACATACAAAGGAATGAAGTAATATTAGATTAATGCTAATGAGAATAGTTTAATAGATAGGAATCGAATAATTAGCATACTAGAATGGTGCAAAAAAGTAAAGGGAGATATTTTTGTTTGCTCAGTGTGAGACTTATAACAAAATTAGATAGAAGGCAAGTAGAAATTGAGTAGGGAGCATCAGGTGGTGTGGAATGTAGTTGAAGAAAGGTATTTAGGAGTACATTGAAGTCCCAGGCAAGTTAAGTGTCATCAATCTGAGGTGGTTAATGAAGGTAGTTACACTTGTTGGAATGCATACACAGATATCAAACACAAATAAGGGTTATTTGAGCAAATTAATCTATGCATATTAATAAATATGGCTATGATAGGAATGGGCGATTTCAACTGCAACATTTGAGGAAAGAAAAAGAAAAAGCTAATGATGTTAAAAAAATTATTAATGTTATGAAATGGGGAAATTTATGACCATGAAATATTGAACAATGGCCATATAATAGAAGAACGTTTAAAACTGAAATAGATTATTTCTTCTTATTTAATGAGTTAAAAAAGTTACTTTTTTCAGATTGTATAAGTATATGGATGGACAAAGGAGAAGATGAAAGATGTATTAAAAAGTCTAAAGGTATAAAACAGTGTTTGAGAAAGGTATTAATGAACAGTCATTGAGTGAGTAAATGAGAAGATTATGGGTTTATCATAAATCAATGAGCTCTATTCATAAATATTGGACTGATTGATGGATTTGTTTTAAACTGAAGTACTGGAAAGTTTATTATGAAACAAAACCTTTACTTAAAAATGTGGAAAAGGAGGAGTATGTGAACTTCCATAAAAAAAAAAAAAAAACAACTTGTTACTATATTTGTAAGATAATGATGTAAGATATAATGAGATAAACATTAGCTATAAGAAGAATTTCTGGTTAAAGGCTTATAGTGCCTGCATATTTGAACTGTTTCTCACTGAAATTGGTACACCTTGTTTGCTGTAGCATAGACTAGATCCAGGCTTGCTGAATCTAGCTTTATTTTCATGCTGCTTGTTTGTTTGCTTATTTCCCTGAAACGCTAATTCCACCTAAAACGTGGCTTTTCAGCGCTTCTGTGGATCCCTAGTGATATCTGCATTGCTTACTGTACTTATTTCCTTGTTTCACTTGAAAGAAAGTTACTGTTTGTCGTTTTTGCATTTAAGTTACCTGAAACACATTGCATTTAAGTTACCTGGCACTTGCTCACTAAAGCAATTATATAAGTCAGCACTAAAATATTAAAAGCACTACACCCCCACAAACTCCCCTTGAGTACCTCGTTCCCCATTGGCCCTTTTTTTCAATTATAAAGGAATTCCCAATACTATTCTAGCATGTCCAAAGTCAGTTGTCAATCTCCTCTCCGGTCCAGCTGGTAAATCTCCGAATCTTGAGGCAATGTTACAACTGCCTCATGTACACAGACAACCCTCTCCTCCTCCCAACAAATTCCAACACATGTGAGAGATGCAACCATATAGCCATACTGGACCCTAAGCTCTCTCAACTCAGTAGTGGCGAAACCAGTCAGGAGGAGAAGGAAACCACACTCACTACAATTCCAATCTCACATAGACCTACCACGACAGCAAACCAAACACATAAACACACAAAAACATACTTGGAGGCTCTAAATAAAAATCTGCCTAAGCAGCAGAGACCTCCAAAGCAGACACCCAAGCAACCGCTACCCCAAAACAAACCAAGCAACCGCTACCCCAAAACAAAACTCGTGCAACACATAGCTCACAAAGCCAGTGTGCCGAACAGTCACAGCCCTTAAGGCTAAACAGCACACCTGATACACTTGTAATAGGTGACTCTATCGTCAGGCACACTGACGTCCTGCTCACCAGGCTGAACAAGGAGAAGGTCATGGTGAGCTGCCTGTCGGCCGCTAGGATCCGCCACATAACACAAGCACTCAGGTCACTCCAAGGCAAGTACAAATATGACTCCGTCATTGTCCATGCTGGTGTGAATGACCTGAGATGTACCTCCCTGGACTACATGAAAAGAGACATAGAGGAGCTCTCTGATGTAGCCCAGGCCGGTATGACCCTGACCTTGAGTAGCATCTTACCCTCACCAAGAATGATGCCACAATATGAAGACAAGATGATCAATTTCAACAATTGGCTTAAGTATTGGTGTCATTCAAAGGGGATCCAATGCCTGTCAGCCTGGGATGACATGCTCGACAAGCCACGATGCTTCGCTAGGGACGGCTTGCACCTGTCACTCCTGGGCTTTCGGATATTGGCAAAGGCTCTTGCTACCCCCATAGTGCTTTTTTTAGGCAAGGCTCAAAAGACAAACCCACCTCCATAGGTATCACAAGGGATAAGAAACTAAGAGTAATGCTACTCAATGCCAGAAGTCTAAACCCCAAGATGCATGCACTTGAAACTCTCCTTAGCATGGAGAACATCGATATCTGTGCAGTAACAGAAACCTGGTTCAAGGCTCCCGAGAGCACCCCAGCACTACCAGGTTATACCTCATACCATGCTTTTTCAGCCCCAAGACTTGGACCGTACTACAAAAGGAGGGGGAGTATCAATATTCGTCAAAGATACCCACACCTCGAGGGTGGTGGCACAGCACGAAGCATCAGTGACTATCCATGTGCAACTAGCAGTGGGTAAAACTGCCTTCCAGTTTATAGCCTGCTACAGACCACCCTCCCAAACCCAGGAACCCCACTCGGCCTTCCTGAGAACACTGGAAAATATGAAGGTCTCTCCAAACACCATTATATTGGGCGACTTCAACTACCCAAACACAGAATGGGAGCATTACTCTAGCTCCAACACCCTAGCCCAAAGGTTCCTAAAATTTATAAACTCAAATGCTATGGAACAACTTGTTACCACTCGCACAAGAGGGGAAAACATACTGGACCTGATCATCACCAACATGGGGACTCTATGCTCCAGACCAGAAGTGTATCCCTCACTGGTAAGATCAGACCATAAACTAATCTCACTGGATATTCACATCCCGACTCCACCCCCTGCCCTGAAAACCACAGTGAAAAACTTCTCTAAAGCAAATTTCACACTCCTCAAAACTGAGGTGGAATCCTTCATAGCCCCTGGGCCTGTGAAAAATATGGCCCAGACCGCAAAATCCTTTATAAACGCATTCTAGGAATGCATGGATCGTGCAATCCCAAATAAAACCAAGACCCAATCCTCCAAAGGCAGACGTCCTGTCTGGTGGACCCCAGCCATAAACAAACTATACAATAGAAGGAGGAAGCTACTACATGATAGGGCAAAATCCCAAAAAGGGAAGGCATCTCTGATCAGTATTAGCAAAAAACTACGGGCACTCATAAAATCATCTAAGGCCAGCTTCGAGAGAAAAATTGCACAGGACACTAAGGATAATCACAAGGCTTTCTTTAGTTATGTTAGGAACCTGGGTGGGAATTCCCAGATATGCTCAGAATTAGTCCAAAATGACAAAAAATACACCAAACCCACAGACATTGCCAACATCTTAGCTGACAGGTTCAGCGCAAACCCCCCCCCACCAAAAGGGCAAATATTTATCCCAGCAGAGTGCTGCCCCCCTGACATCTCAGATGCTCAGGTAAGAGCTGCCCTCTCCAAATCAAAAAACACAGCATCAATGGGACCAGACGGTGTCCCGGGCTGTGTCCTACATGAACTCCAAGAAGAGCTAAACCCAAACATAAAATTACTGTTCAATCTCAGCCTTACTACAGGATATGTACCCAAAGAGTGGCGTACAGCAACAGTGGTCCCTCTCCACAAAGGTGGTGCCTCAACGGATCCTGGAAACTATCGCCCCATAAGCCTGACTAGCTTAGTCTGCAAAGCTATGGAAAAGATCATCATGGACCTCATAAATAAAGATATTGGGGACCTACAGACACTGGATCCTACCCAGTTCGGCTTTGTTAAGGACAGATCCTGCCTCTTAAACCTGGTTGATTTCTTTGAAACAGTCACCAAGGCCATTGACGAGGGGAAGGTGGTCCACACAGCCTACCTGGACCTTGCAAAAGCCTTCAATACAATACCCCACTCGGGCATTATAGATAAGCTCACCGGCTTAAATATAAACCCCTATGTCACTAGATGGGTTGCAAACTGGCTCAAGAACAGAACCCACATGGTTAGAATTGCTGGAGCCATGTCAGACTCCAAACCAGTTACAAGTGGCATCCCCCAAGGCTCAGTCCTGGGACCTCTCTTGTTCGGTATATATTTCTTGGAGGTACAGGCCAACACGGAAGGACTGTGGCTGACTAAGTTCGCAGATGACTGCAAACTGGGCGCCAAAATCGACTCTCCAGCCGACACAAACATCCTCCAAAAGGGCCTCATAGAAACAAACAACTGGTGCCAGAGCCATGGCCTCAAGCTAAACGCCAAAAAGTGTATAGTCATCCCCTTTGGCAAAAACAAAGTGCCCACAAATTACCACATAGGTGGTAATCCATTAAGTACAGAAAAAGTAATTAGGGACATGGGGACCCAAGTTGATAGCAATCTCTCATTTGAAAACCACGTGGCCAAAGTGGTTAGAAAAACATTTTATATAGCCCACCTAATCATGAAGGGATTCACATCTAGATCAGGGGAGATCATCGTGCCTCTTTACTCATCCCTCATCAGGCCCATAATTGAGTACAATGCCCCTTTTGGGATGTACCTTACCAGACACCTGCAACAACTGGAAAGACCCCAAAAGTACCTCACCAAGAGGATCATAGGGCTCAAACAGATGCCATATGCTGCCCGGTTAAAGAAACTCCAGCTCTACTCAGTGGCATACCGCCTGCTCAGAGGCGATCTGTGCCTGACGTATAAAGCCATGTCCAACCCGGAATTAATGGACATGCTGCACCTCAGAAAATCCAAATCCCATCGAGCTACGTGCTCGAGAAACTTGAACCTCAGCACTGAAATAAATAGGACATGCTGGAGGGACAGATTCATAACCCAGAGGCTCCCTTCACTCTGTAATAAAATCCCAGTCCAGGTTAGGCAGAGTCCCTCATTGACTCTCTTCAAGAGGAATCTTGATGAGTGGATGGGAGATTGTAGGTTTACCCCAGGTATCACTTCTGTGTCACTGTTAGACAGAGGCACAGTATACTAACCTCGAAAAAGGACATAGCAAAATTAATTTAAAATGAGTGGCGAAAGCCAAACACACTCTGGCTAGGCTTGTAAATGCCCTAGGGCAGATGGCCTAGTATGAACCTATGAACCTATGAACCTAAGAAATGTAAAGTGATATTACCAGTTCATTGTATAAAAATAGTATTATACTAAAGGAAGTAGAAACGTATTACTTTTTTCAACAAAAGCAATAAGATTGCGGGAATTAAAAGATGAGGAAGGAAATATAAAATGTAAACAGGCTGAGATTATGACTATTATAATCAAGTACTGCATATTAGTGAAAAATATAGAAAGGATCATGATTTGAACTCAGATCACAAGATTCAAAGTTTAGAGTGCTAACCATTACACCATGGAACCATTCACAGATAGTAGAAACCATTCTTACTATTGTTGCAGGTTAAGTTGCTTTTTTATGTCTGAATTTGGGCTTAAAATGTCAATGCCTTACTGAATGCACTATATTTTCTTCTCCATCATTTCATGGAAACCACATTCGGTATCCTTTTGTTTCCCTTTGGCATAAATTAGGTAGTATACAAGCTCCTCCTTGCCTCTCTCCCTTTGTTAGTCACCTTTTTTTTCTGTAACATGATGTCTGTGTAAAATACATTGCTGCTGCTGATACAGAGTTCATTTATTCATTCATTCATTCATTTATTTGTTTTTGTTGACTGGGATAGTCTGACTGGTCAAGAAAATACCCTCCTCAGTAAAGGCCCAGGTATAAAAACTTCAAATAACAAGAATAAAAATACAGGTGATAATGTAATACATAGAGTTATAAGGAAAATACTGAGAATACACAATAATGACCTAATATGATTGATGGACTTGTTAAAAATGAAATGTAACACTGTGTTATAAACAACACAGAGTAATGGTTTGATGTGTGAAATTCTAAGGGTGCATGATATTAATATAAAGATTTTTGAGATTGGTATTCAGTTTCTCCAACATTAAAATAGTGTTCATAGGTTCATAGGTTCATAGGAGGTTAATAGGCTAATGGCCCTAGTGCCCTTACAAGCCTAACCAAGTTCAACTCTTGTGCCCTTAAGGGTCTAGGGATATGGTTTATGTTATAAACAGATCTAAATCAGCAGCAGCTGCCCCTATCCAAGAGGGACACATGGGAAACCCAGGGATAAATTTGTGGTTTCCTATCCAATCATCCAAGTTATGCTTAAAAAGGGTTAACAAGGGGCTCTGTTTAACCTGTATTGGAAGTTTTATTACAGGGGACAGGCAATCGCAGCTAGGTTAAGGTCTCTAGAACAAGTGAATTGTGTACCATTTGACTTTTGAATGTGCAACATTTTCATTAAGGCACGATCAGAGGTTGCTCTGTATGCAAGACACAGGTCACCTCTGAGTAGTCTATATGATACAGAGTATAGCGACAATGATTTCAGTTTGTCCACAAGACATGTGCTGAAGACCCTGCATTTTCTTTTTGTGGAATCTCTGAGGTCTGTCCAGTTGCTGCAGGTGCCTGTTTGGGTATATACCAAATGGAGCATTGTACTCTATTATTAGCCTGATGAGGGAAGAGTAAAGGGGGTTATAACCTCTTTTGTTCTTGAAGCTATGTCATTGCTTATGAGGTGAGCAATGTAGAAGACCTTCCTTACCACCATGGAGACATGGTGATCAAAAGTAAGGTTGCTGTCACTGTGTGACCAAATCTCTCACCACTGATTTAGAGCTTAGAGTGTTGTTATCAATATGGCAATCTGCAGGGACATTGCCTTTGCCAAAGGGGATGATAATGCATCTTTTTGCATTGATTTTAAGACCATGACATTGGCACCAATCACTGATTTGTGTAATTCCTTCTTTTAGAATGTTGACATAATTTGGGCACTCAATGACTGCACCCTGTTTGCAGCCATCAGCAAACTTCATCAGCCGTAGAAATTTTGTTCTTGTCTATACTTCTGAGAAATAGATTTCAAACAATAGGGGCCCCAGCACCAATTCCTGTGGAACACCAATGGTAATGGGTCTGCTGGTGGAGGTGGAGTCCCCCATTTTGACTGCATGTGTTCTGTCAGTGAGCCATTTTGCAACCCGCCTGACAGTATATGGGTAGACCCCCAGCTGGGTGAGTTTTTCAATGATGCCTGAGTGAGAGGTTGTGTCAAAGACCTTGGCCAAGTCTAAGTAGGCTGTATGCACAGATATGCCTTCATCCAGGGCTTTGGTGACAGTCTTGAAGAAGTCCACCAGGTTCAACAAGCAGGATCTCCCTTTAACATAGCCAAACTGGGTTAGGTCAAGTGTTTGAAGGTCTCCTATAACCTTGTAGATAAGGTGCATGATGATTCTCTCCATGGCCTTGCAGATAAGGCTTGTTAGGCTAATGGGTCTGTAGTTCCCAGGGTCAGTGGATGCACCCCTCCCCCTTGTGCAAGGGAATGACGGTAGCTTTTTTTCCATTCAGCAGGGACAAAACCAGTGCTTAGGGTGTGGTTGAAAAGAGTACCCAATGGTGTTGCTTACTCTTGTTTTAAACCATTGAAAATGCAGCCTGGGTTGCTATCAGGTCCCATAGAGGCTGTGTTTTTGGCCTTGGAGAGAGTGGTTAAAACCTGCTCTTTAGATATACTAGATGGAGAATAGGTGGTGGGAATGTTTTGGGGTATATGTAGCAGGAAGAGTGGGGAGAAGTTTTCACTGAACTTATCTGGTAGTAGGTTGACTATTTCCACTGGTTCAGTATATGTGGTACCATTCGCTACCAATTCAGCACAAATGTGGGCTTTTCCTTTAAGGTTTTGCATGTAGCTAAAGAATGCATTATGGTTATCCTTTGCTAGGGATGCTAATATAGGTTTGTAGTTAGCTGCAGAAGATGTTACAAGATGTCTTATTTGCTTGTTTAAGCTGAGAAGGGTGTGCTTCCAATTCTGAGATCGTTCCTTCTAGCTCTTAGACAGCAATTTCTTCCTCTTATTATATAACCTGTTTATGGTGGATGTCCACCAGGCAGGTTTGTTTTTTCTTGAGAATCTTGCTTTGGTCCTATCAGGAATGGCTGAGTCAATACAATCATATAGATATTCATACTTTATATTACAGAAAGGAAGGGAAGGATGCAGAGTATGGGAAATAGGAGGAAATAGTGGGAAAGTGTGAAGAGGTAGTGAGGAGAGATGAGAAGGAAAAGTGGTAATGTAGGGAAATGAGAAGGAAAAGGGAGAAATTGTGCAGAAATGGGGGGGTGAGATAGGACAACTGTCTATTATGCAAAAAAAGAGAGAACGTCAAGGGTAGAGGGCCTCACAAAGTAAGAAAGCAGTCCAAATGTAAAAACACAAAGCGAGGCTCACAAGAAGTCACAATACAGTAAACGCTTTCACACCTCAAATGACGCTTCATCAGAATTTTCTGATGAAAGTCTGATGAAGTGTCGTTTGAGACGTGAAAGCACTTACTGTATTGTGACTTCTTTGGAATAAAGAGTTTAATGGTCTGCTTCAATTTTCATTGTGAGCCTCACTTTGTGTTTTTACATTTGGACAACTGTCTATTAGCTAGGTGTCTTACTGACATGGTAGTGACTTGAAGGATCCATATTACCCTGTTGAGGTACATGAGGACAGCCTGGAATCAGTCAGATGTTGCTTTAATTTGTGGTTGAAGCCTTTTAATCTATTTTTAGTTGAAGTGGTAACTTGTTCCAAAATTTGGTGACATAACTGGAATACAGAACATCTCCTGTAGCGTTGCTTGACTTTGTGGTGGCCAGAAGAAGCTTTTAACTGGAGGGTAACTCGACATGCTCAATACTGGTGAAGGATTCTTTTAATTGGGGAGTGGGGCAATTATCAAGGTTGTGACTAACTAGTATACCTTTCAAAGTCAAAGTAGTCAAAGTAAACTTTATTGTCGATCAGATATAGACAGCAGTGCCTCATGCAAGACATAACAATGAACACAATGTTTGAGAGACAGTAAGACTAATGCACATACAGTAATAATTAAAATATTAACACAATACATTACGACAATTAGACAGGAAGACATTAGACAATATTATACTAGTAGGTATGACTGCACATTGTGATTGCTTAGGTATTGCACTTCATCAGTTTAGTATAATATATTCTGATGTTCATATTGCACAACTATGGAGTGGTGACTCACTCCTGACTATTGCATATTCAGGAAGTAATTGCATAAGCAATCAGGCTAACTGTACCAGTTACTGAAGCAATTTGCTAGAGTGATTGCTATAAATGATACTTCACAGCAAGTGGTGTTATAGTAGTTCTAAACATTTTATTTGTTTTAAAACAAGACAGCAGTGAGTCTTCTGACAGGTTGGCAACAAATTTTGCTACTCTGTTGTAGCATGCCTCTAATTTTGCATGCAGAATGGTTTGTAATTTTATAAATATAGCCAATGCATGTATGAGTGTGGGAAGCAGGCTGCACTGGGCAGTGGTTATTGCTGTGTCTGCCAGGTATGGTTTTGACAGGTTGAGAAGTCTGATTTGTTCTTGTTTTTTTTTTTTTTTTTTTTATGATTTGCTGTACAGTAGAGAGTCAATTATCTGAACTAATTGGGACCTAGGGTAATTTTGATAATCAAATTGTTCAGATAATCAAACATTTAACTGAACCTGATAAAAAACTTCTAAAATCTTGTTTTTTTCTGCATGCAGGAATACACTTTTCAACCATTCAGTGATTCCATTGGGCAATAAAGAATATTTTTCACACACAAGCTGGCTACAAACTCAAAAAACATGCTAAGTGAATATGTATATTGTTTACATATTGAATTTTCCTACCCGAAAACTTCAGAAGGCTGGTTCAGATAACTGATGTTTCAGATAATCGACTCTCTACTGTATGTGCTATTCAAATTTCAGCTTTTCTTCTAAAGTTAACCTAATAGTTTTGTCTGTGTTACTGTTTCTGTGGAAGTGTTATTGGCTGATGTAATAATAAAAAAGGGTGTTTGAGGTCAGAGAATTGTATAGGTGTGTATACCATAATTTGCTTTTCAAGATTTAAGAGCAGGTTTACTTTGGTTAGACAGCATTCCACAGAGGGAAAAGATGTCAGTATTGCATCTGCAGTCAAGAAGCAGTTTTCTACTGTTTAAAAAAAGAAAAAAATGTTTTTTTTTTTACTCTTGAGATTGAAGCTGAGGTGGGGACCCGGACTGGGGAATAGGGCAGAGTACAAAAATTGCTATGTGTGACACACACGCATGTGCGCACACACACACACACACACACACACACACACACACACACACACACACACACACACACACACACACACACACACACACACACACACACACACACACACACACACACACACACACACACACACACGCACACACTGGCAGACATACCTTCCTTATTATGGACAAGAGCGTGTGTGTGTGTTTGTGTGGACATGCAGTTATAAATGCTGGCATATGCAACTGTGGACTATGGGGAAGGGGTGGGCTCACATTGCCCCAGGATATGCTGCAAGATCAAGAATTAGGCATGCACTTTATATTGTCACTTTCCTCTGTAGAAAATAATACTCTATAATGCTCATAGTGTCCACATTTAAAGACACATTAACTTCTGCCTCACCTACACTCTTTATGCCACAGTTCAGACACTTGTGAAATGCAGAAAATGGTGGTGGACTTCTTACATATATTTACTCTGTATTACATGCATTCTAGGTATGCCAGACTGCATGGAGGTATACTCAAGAGAAAAGGGACTTTGTGTTGTCTATAGCTCTAGTATGGTATGTGATCTTTTACTGTGCACCAGCACTATGCATTTGTATTCTACATTTGTGAATAGAGCCTACAATCTGTCATTTACTAATGGGAATCTCCTGGACAAATGTAATTAGAGCATTTTGTGTACCTAAATTCTTATGCGGTACAATACTGTACATTGATCTTCAAGACTCAATCATCTTAAAATGAAGCTGGGATTGACAGACAAGCACATTGCTTGCAGATAGTGCTGATTCTTCAAAAGATCACTTCTCAAAGATTACAGAGTTAATGAAATGCATATTACACACCAAACAGTCATGGATGCCTGAACAAAGCACCAAATAATTAAACAATAATGAACCAGTAATGGAAAAAGCAGTGTTATGCTAATCTGAGGCAGAGTGACACTACAGTGGGGCAAATGTCTAAGATGATTATGGCACAACAAAGGCAGGTTAGTGTAGTCAAGTCAAATTGTGATTATGCATGCTGTGTGGAACTGCATAGCTGCATCTCAGGCACACACAGCACAAGGCAAGCAGCAAAGTATCCATCAGACAGATCACTATGGGTGGGCACATCAAAGTATCCCTGCCAACTATGTTCATCATAAAAATGGTGTGGGGGTGGGGACTGGGACAGATAAGAAAGTAGTAAAGGGAAGAATAATAAATGCAGAAAAGCACACAAGGGCAAGAAAATTTGAATGATGGGGAAAATGAAGGATATTTTTGTTGCAGTGATATAACCCCTTTTGTAAGTTTGTCAAAAGAAGGGAAGATAGAGAAGGCAGTGATGGGTGGATGTAGTTGGGAGAGAAGGTTGGGCAAGAGGCAAGACAGACAAGAACCAGATCACAAACTTAGACAGATGGGTAGTTTATAAACAAAGGGAAGGAGGACATGGAAGGACACAGGAATATGGTTTGGAGAAGTGGTGATGGGATGCTTTAGAAAATGAACTAGGATCAGGGGGTACCACAGGAGGGATGGAATTTGCCAATATAGGATACTACTACAGAAAAGAATACCCCACAGTACATTTCTAGATGCCTCTTCTGAACCTCTGCTTCCCACTGTTAAACAGGTCAGCATGACACTGTCTCATATGATTGTAACAATGCTGACACTGCTTACCAGTGGCATCACTTAGCATCCTAGCACACTCACGTCAGGCATCAGCCTACTACAATAGGCTTTTATTCTTACCCAGAAGTTACTATTTAAGATTTTTGTGCAGAAGAACAGAAAAATTTACTCTCCCTGTCACATCACTCTGATACCCTGTATTCCAAAGTGCCTGACATAACCATGGACACTCACTCAAGTCTGCTTCAAGAGAACAATGGTAACCCAATTCACATGAATGAACATTTTTGGCTCACGTCATGCAGTGAAGAACTGAACTGCTGCAATAACATATTGCCTTATGTTGGCTCTGTGGCCAGGAGAATGGATTTATTGCTGTGCTGCAGCACTGCTGGTATATACATGCTGTATTCACAAGCATAATGTTCACATGCTTCCAGGACACCATCACTTCACCACTTCCATTGCTAGCACTGCCATGTTTGGGTAGTGCATCGCACACCAGTAGTGCTTCACAGACAGTGGTGCTAATTTGTTTCACTGGCATATTCACCTCAATAATGAACTCTGTTACTGAGATTATGAAGCACTAATTCTGTTTTGAAAAACACAGTGCAGAAGTATATAACTCTGAAATAGAGGAATTTCAGTAAAGATTTTGTAGGCTTGGAGATTTACAAAATTAAGGAAGGAGAGTGGACAGGTAAAGTATCTTAGCAAGAACAATAATCCCTGTGGTGGATATCAGTGGCAGTGAGGCAGATGGAGTGCTGTCTTTATTACTGAAAACCTATGGTACTAGAATGATATTGTACTGTCTGCCTGCAACTTGGAAGGAGGGCTATTTATTAAAAACCTTGGGAAGGACATATTACAAGGGTTATGATGTTCAAAAGCCTATGTTGAGGCATGATTACAATGTGTAAAAGGGTAGTGATAGTGATAACACTTTTGGCAATTGGTAACCATGGGCATAAAAGGTTGGAAAGAGTGACAATGTGGATGTGTAAGGATCAACACATGATATGCCTTGTTACAGTGGAAGCACATGCCCACCCCAGCTGTACACATTCCCTGCCAAGGACAATATCAAGCAGCTCTGTCAGCAACCTCATGGCTGCTTGACCCTGCCATTGTAGGATGTAATCCTTGATACAACCACAACCACCCAGAGTATGTGACTACAGTGTTCACCTCCCATGATCCTGTCCTATATCTTATTACTGTAATTACCTGTCATTTCACCCCCATAACATGCGCATGTGATAATGGATGTCTTCTACCCACCCTCTAATCTGTGTGAATAATAATTGCACTGCCCCACAAAGTCAGTGTGTAATAAAATATAAATTGTTTGTTTTGTTAGAACTGTCTATAAGCATGTATGCATACATACCAACCATATGGCACTGGGAAAAAACCCTTTCAGGTACCTTTTGTTTACGTTAACTGTGTGTCAAATGTATGAGTCATGGGAACTGCATGCGTGACACATGGATGTATTATTAATAGTATACTAGACTTTGCAAACAACCTGGTACTTCAGTTAGTGGAAACTGTTCTATTTGATGTATAACAGGCCATCACGCTATAGCAGGCACAAACAGAAATGAAGATGTATGTGTGCAATCTATGGCTCACCGTGCATCAGGGAAATGGTTATGTTGCAACCTCCCTGCATGGTGCTGATTTTCTCCTCTGCAGTTCTGTTTAACATGTCATAACATAATGTCAAAGAACTAGATTAGGAGTCATGCAACAGATGCCTGTAATATCTCTACCTAAGATGGTTTATGACTCTCCTACCTTAGCATCCTCATGACTGGGCATACCATGCATCCCTGCAGGTTTGTCAATTGGTAGTATGACAGCCACTGTCGGTAGCTCTTCTGTAGTTGACTGCAACATGTGACACTGCAGATGACAACTTTAATAATGGCTGCTAACGCACGCTGATATGGTTTTGCTGCTGCTAATCATAGTACCAGTCTTGGGATATACACAATTCAACTTGGTGTTCAAAATAGGCATGCACTGCAGAGCACTGCACATGTTTTATACATTTTTAAACTGTTTCACCATTTTTGTGTCATCATTTACATAATGCATGCTGCTTATTTAAATGGATATTCTCATTTCCATGTAATGCACATATAATGTACTGCACACATTGTCATTTTACTGTTTGTATGACCTTGCTGGTTGCATCTTAAAATCATTCACAGCCCTACCTATTGCAGATCTCTACACTAATTTGCATTGTGAAATTTGTTATTCATCTATGAATACTACCATAAGTTTTTTTTTTTTTTCACCAAATATCAGCAAAGTCTGTTACTACATTTACCTAGTGGGGCCTCCAATGATTTGGTCTTAGAAAACTAAATGCCAACAGCTATTTTTCAAACATGGGTTTTTTTACCTGACTTTGTTAAGAAATTTCTCTGTTTGCCACAATCTACTCCACTTATGAAACCCTCTGCTGAAACACTACTGTGTCTGAACTTTAAAATTCCTATGGAAGAGTGATTTATTCCATACTGCATTGCAAGAATAAGCACAAAGACAGTATATTCTCTTATATTGCTCAAGGATTTGAATTTCTCTGGTTTGTTCCACCATATTTAAGATAAAAAACTACTGTTTATATTACAAGTAAAGTTTTGATTCCTATAGGGCTCCACATGGAAGTTCTAGTACCAGATTTGTTACTCAGGGCATTCACTATTCTGCACTTTCCTCTGTATCTGGTTATTTATACCTTATAACCACTTAATTTCCAGCTATTTGTTTACCTGCCTCAATACTTATAATCTCTGCCTCTATGTGCAAGTGATAATTCCTGATTTTTGATAATCTTTTGTGGATATATAAGGTTTCCTATAGGGCTCCACATGGAAGTTCTAGTACCAGATTTGTTACTCAGGGCATTCACTATTCTGCACTTTCCTCTGTATCTGGTTATTTATACCTTATAACCACTTAATTTCCAGCTATTTGTTTACCTGCCTCAATACTTATAATCTCTGCCTCTATGTGCAAGTGATAATTCCTGATTTTTTGATAATCTTTTGTGGATATATAAGGTTTCCTTATGATCTTTTTTATAGTTACTTATGAATCTCCCTGTTTCATAAATCTGTTCTGTTCAATTATTTGTGTTTTCAAGTAGTTTTTCATATTTAATTTTATATTGCCTATATATGAGTTTCTGCAAAGCTTCTATTAACATTGTGCATACTATATTATAATTTAGAATAATCTAAACATATTGTTCTCTTGTGCATTTCTATGTGCATTTTAAATACCAGTAGAGCCAGGTCATGACTGAAAAGAGTATTTGGACTAATTGTCTAACTCATTTATCAAATACAAAAAATAGATAAATAAGTTATTTTATTAAGTGACCATTTTTCACACTGTTCCAGGACAAATGGGCAGACAGTACAAAGTTTGAGAAAGACATGAGATATATAGGGAGAGTTCGGAAAGGTTACTGTGAGGGGTAAACAATGTGCCCCCCTCGCTGTAACCTTTTATAATTTAAGAAATTAGAACTATGCAATCCAAATGCCCCCAATTTTGACAAAGCTGAGGTAATTTTATTCAAAATTTAAACTTAACTCCAAGAACTGGTAAACATAATAGGAACTTACATTTCACCTGGCAATAATATCTCTGCATTAGAAAACCTACTACACTGGACTAAGAAAATTTATCACAAGAAACAGTAATTATGGGAGATGTAAACTTAGACTGGCTTACCTGTAGCTCTCAGAACCCCACTAACCACATCAACCTCTACAGATTCACCTAAATTATCAAAACACACATCAGGATAGACAAGTTATCCAACACACAGCCCGTCATTGATTGGATATTAACTAATAGACTTACATTATCTACACAATCTGGCTGTCTTCCAGATAGCTTTAGTTACCAACTTCCTACACTTCACATTAGGCAATGTATCTATCCACCTAAATCTACTTCTTACCATATAATCAGAAACAAAAAGAACTTTAACCCCAATACTTTCTTATCCACTCTAAATCAATGTAACTGGGAACCACTTAAAACTCCCCCTAGAAGATGCTGTCAAATAGCTAAACACTACATTTCTAGATGTCCTAAATACACAAGCACCCTCCAAGGTCCTTAAGAATCAAATCAAACCTTGCCCCATGGATAAGGAAGGAAACTAGATCATTACTAAAATCAAGGGATAAAGTCTGGATTCTGGCACAAACAACAGGAACACAATCCACTAAACAAGCCTATAGGGAACTTAGAAATAAGGCAAAAGTACAGGTAAACAGGACAAAATACACTACTACTACCAGAATGCACAAAAACCCCCCACAAAAACAACCCTCAGAAATTCTGGTCAGCCATTAGTAAAGTACTCCAACCTGGTCAAACTAGCACTCTCTCCCCAACCACCAACAATCCAGATAACATTTCCACCTAATTTAATAAATATTTCACCGAGACCATTTCAGCCCTCTCTAGCAATCACTTCCCCACCACTACAAATGCTGAACCAATATCTCAAAACAGTAACAAGAAACCAATATCTCATAACAATGATAACACATTCTCTCTTCAACCTGTCCCATCTGACTTAATAAAAAAACTACTAAAAAACTAAAGCCCACTGCACTAGCCACTGATAACCTTCCTGCTGACTTTTTAAAAATCACTGCCAACAGTATTGCTTACCCTCTATGTATCCTAATCAACCGATCCATTTCTGAACACCAAGTCCCTGCAATTTGGAAGACATCATACATTATACCACTTCACAAAGGAGGTAATTCTACAGACATATCCAACTACCAGCCTACAGCTATCTTATCCATTATGTCAAAAATATTAGAGAAATGCACACATAGACAATTAATAGATTACCTACATAAACAAACTTCTGTCCAACACCCAACACAGTTTTCGTCCCCACCACAGTACCACTACTGCTCTACTATCTTTCTCCGACACAATCAACCAACACAGAAACAATGGTCATATTGTACCTGCTGTCTTTCTTGATCTATCCAAGGCCTTTGACATGGTCTCCAACAGCAAACTAATTCAATCACTCTCAGAACTGAATATAAACCCACCAACCCTTTCCTGGTTTCTTGACTATCTCACTAGATGCCACCAAGCAGTACTTATGGCAACAAAACCTCTCTTCTCTACTACCACTTACTCCAGGTGTACCCCAAGGGTCCATACTAGGTCCACTGTTTTTTCTATCTTCACTAATAAGCTCCATAGTTCTGCACCATAAGCTACTGAGATTCAGTATGCAGGTGATTGCACTTTACTCTGTTCAGCTCCCACTGCAACAGAGTTAAGTTACTAACACAAGATTCATTTATTGTAGTAGAAACCTGGCTAAGCAATGCCCAGTTCATCTTGAACTCCAATAAAACCAAACTTATGCTATTCCATCTTAGCAGACCACCAGTATCCCCACCCCCTTTTAATATCACGTCTGGAAACTGCACTATCATCTATCCTGTAACTCAGACTAAACTCTTGGGAGTCATGATAGATAACAACCTGAGATTTGATATCCATATCTCACAAACTATAAAGTTAATAAAAAAACTGGAATGCTATATAGAAGCAAACAGTATCTAACAAATACCACAAAAACTACAATAGCTCAAACACATCTCATCTCTCCTTTATGCCTCACCTATTCTCACTAATCTCTGAAAATCAGACCTGATAAAGCTAGACTCCTGCTATAGCAAGATTGCTAAGATCACCACAGACTACCCTTTCAGGACACATCACTGCACTGCACTTAAACAAATCAGTTGGCTAGAACTCACTCAACTCTTACTCTACAATCAATTAATCATGGCCCATAAGATGGTCTACCAACCACACAAAACCCCTGTCCTAGAGAACCTACTATATCCCTACTCCATAAACAGCACTCTGTGCTCTAATAATAAACCCCTACTAAGTGTAACCAAATCATGTAATACTGCTGGAGACTCCCTTTCCTCCAACTTCATAGCTAAAGCCTGGAAAAAGCTGCCCTATGCTATAACTTCCAATTCCAGTCTACCCCAATTTAAAAGAACACGAAAAACTCACCTACCTGCTACATGGCTATGCTCCTGCAACTAATCCAGGATAATCTCTGGGCCGGATTCATGAAGGCTTGCACGGAGTCTTAGAGTAGAGTAAGACTCCATGCAGCCATCATGTCCGACGAGCGATCCAGAAACAGCCTGTAGGGGCGTGTAAGAGAGCTCCTAAAACGGCTCTTATACGGACAGGGCTGGGATATGCAAATTACCTCAATTGCAGGTGAAAGGCATGCAAATGAGGTAGATTTGCGATTCAGGAAACCCAAACCTGTCCGAGTAAGAGCAGTGTTATTTGCAGAAATGTACTCAGTTGACAACTGAGTACCATTCTGCAAATAGCAAAACGGAGCTGTGACAGCTCCAAATAAAGGTTGCATCCAGTGCAGGAAGCATGCCAATGGCCAATTATACGGCCATGTGAAATGTTTCCTGATGCAATATGAAAATAATAATATATTTTTTATCGCCGATTTCCGATGTTTAAGCATAGCGCAGCGCCGCGCAAACGGGGTGCACTCTAAAACCCAGAATACTAAAAATTAAAACCCACAAATATGGATTTTATTGAAATCATTAATGTACAATGCAAGGGAATGGCAGGCTGAAGACAACATGGCCACCGAGTAGAGGTTGCTAAGGGGGGAAGCTCAGTCTAAAACATGTAACCAGGCATTAGTAGGCAATCCTATGTAAATGAGTATTAGGATAGTGAATCGCAAGTTTACATAGCAAATGAGCACAGTCAGTGGAGTGTAGGAGTAGGTTATGGGGAGTAACAGAGTAGAAGATAGGTGACATCACGAGGGGGGTATGTATGAAAGAAGTGAAGCTCATTGGAGCAGAGTGGCATGTGTCAGCTGTCATTCACACATCATGGAAAGAGGTGTGTCAACAGGTAGGCTAGGGAAAGGCAAGAAAT
Organism: Protopterus annectens; assembly: GCF_019279795.1. Lineage (NCBI taxonomy): Eukaryota > Metazoa > Chordata > Ceratodontiformes > Protopteridae > Protopterus > Protopterus annectens. Next base: position 1,219,708,120 of record NC_056735.1, read on the forward strand.
AGAAGGTGTATGCCGTGGATAACACCAAAGTTTCTTGCCGAGTGGGTATGCACGCGTGTGCGCACGTCTAAACTTGAGTAAAACAGAGTGCGCGCGTGTAAGCGTGAGTGCACGCGTTTAATCCGGAGTAAGCATGTATAAGGCTGTTTAAAGAGTTGTAAGCATGTTTGCACTGGTGTGCACGTGTTTTAACCCGAATAAGCAACTTTTAGTCCGTGTAAGCATGTGTGCGCACGTGTTAGCTGCTGTGCGCGTGTTTGCGCTTGTGTGTGTGGCGCTCCTCCCCCCCCCGAGGAAACAGAAAGGAAAAAGGAAGCACAACAAATAGTAGGAAGCTACCAGGGAGTACTAGCAGAGTTAGCAGGTGTAAACAATCAGAATCAGGCAATTACACAGGCAGTACACTAGCCCAGCCCAGCCTAGCACTTAAAACTCTGCAAACAACAGTCCATTATGCTTCTCACAACAGACACTGCAGTAAGCTAATAGAAGTGAAAAGTGAAAAAGCTTTACTGAGACACAAAGAAATGTTAGGGGCTGCTATTGCTGTTATAAGGCGACATATGCAACATGCTGAGGGTGGTGACAATGGAAATGCTGCTGGACAACCCACAGTGAGGAGATGGAGAAGAGTGTACAGGCCCAGGGTAACCTACCAGGGGCTACATGAGCTGGAGATAGTGGAGCGCTATAGAGTGGACAGAGACCTCCTGCAGCAAATTGTTGAGCTGTGCAGGCCATGCCTCACACACAGAACCAACAGAGGGTAACCCATCCCAGTGGAAACCAAGGTATGTGTTGGCCTAAGAATATTAGCAACAGGTACCTTCCAGAGACCAATTGGTGATATGATGCGGATATCACAGGCATCAGCATCCAGGGTACTACACCAGTTCCTGGATGCCATGTCAGCACATGTCGGTGATCATGTAAATTTCCCCAATTCCCATGAGGTATTGGCCAGCAATATGCGTCTCTTCCAGCAAATAGCAGAATACCCTTAGGTAGTGGGTGCAATAGACTGCACGCACATACGCATCAAAGCACCAGCCGGTGAGCGGGGTAGGGTCTACTTCAACCGCAAGGGCTTCCCCTCCATCAACTGCCAGGTCATGTGTGATGCCCAGGGCATAATACTGAATGTGTGTGCAGGCTGCCCTGGAAGCTACCATGATTCCCATATCTGGCATCTGACACAGCTGTACCAGACATTTGCCAATGGGGACATCCCACATGGTCACCTAGTGGGGGATGCTGGCTATGCACTGGAGCCGTGGCTGATGACACCCATCAGAAACGCGCACACACCTGAACAGGAATGCCATAATGAGGCACACGCACAAACACGTAATGTAATAGAGTGTGTGTTTGAGCTGCTCAAGTCCCGGTTCCGGTGCCTGGACACATCTGGTGGAGCCTTGCAGTACTCACCAACTACATGTACCCAAATTGTCATGGCATGTGCTATGCTACATAATATGATCCTGTGAAAACAGCTGCAGCAGGACCAGCATAGCCCTGGGACAAACAGCCCCCCACCATTACCAAGGCCATCACAGGTAGACCGTGACTCAGAGGAGGAGGAACTACCTGAGCTTGCCCCAGTAGGCAGAAGGAGGCGTACCCAGTATGCTTTGGCCTTGGCAAAGAGGCAACACATAGCACATACACTGGCTCAGTAGGAACTCTGGAAATTGTACCTCTCTCCGACTCGACATATAGTAAAAGGGATGCCTAAGTTGACACTACCTGCTTTCAAACATGTACAGGGAGTGTAGTATGTGCATCCGACATAGGCAGCCCTGCAGCACCACCTAAGGCATGATTGCCATGTGTTAAGCAATATAAAGCAGTGCTAAACAGCATTTACCACCATGTAGTATATGCAAACAAAATTGCACACACCAACTAGCACAACTGTGGTCAATGTTCAGTAATATTGGGCAACGTCCAGCAATGTTGGTGAATATTGAGCAATGTCGGACAAGCCTGGTCTAAGTAGGGCATAGCTGAACAAAAGCCAACATGCTCATATTTGCTTAACTGGCCCTTAAGCAGTCTGGTCTGCTCAGTATGAAAATATAAAGCAGTGCTGGGCCTCGAACCCAGGGTAATGTGCACTATAGCCAAAGTACTGAACCACTAAATCATGACAGTATTGCAGTGGTCAGCCTGTATGAAGGAATGTTGATAAGTCTATGCAAAGTATTTCATGGAAACCCTGCAGGCAGAGCATAATACTTGTCGAGTTATGACACAAAGGTGATTCCTGCAGTGAGAACAGAACCTGACTTCCAACACACACAGTATAAATGTTAATATAGGTCATGTTCGTACACATCAACAAATGTAGTGGACCTCAGATAGCAACATACTGAAAGGTCACACTGAGCATGCTCACACACTTGACTAAATGAGACAAATGTCAGGCAACAAAACACGGAATGGCAGAACTGGGCATGCTCACACACTTAGGCCATGTCTGAGTACAGCAGTGGGCCACGCATATCTGGCAGTTGCATGTGTTAACCCAGGAACCTGTCACTATACAGCAATCGGCCCTGTGCACACAGTTATATGACAACAGACACATCTATAATATAGTGGAACCCTGTCATAATCAAATATGTTCTGCAGATACCGAAGTTGTTCATAGAAACTGGTAAAGCAAAGATGATAAAGACCTGCAAACAGTATCAGCAATAAATATTGTGCATCTTGAACATTAGCATAGGTTCAGAGGTCGATACTAGGCTATCTGCCCTAGGGCATGTACAAGCCTAGTCAGAGTGTGTTTGGCATTCGCAACCCTGTCAGATTACTACACTGTGTGTGTGAATACTAGGTCACACAAGATAGCCCATGTATGTTTAGGCTAGTGTGCCTCTGTCTAGCAGGGACATCGAAGATTTCCCAGGGGTAAACATACGATTACCCATACAGTCGTCAAGATGTCTCCTGTAGGTGGTCAGTGGGTGGCTCTGCCTATGAGAAACTGGGATTACATTCTGGAGTGAGTGGAGCCTCTGGGATAAGAATCTGTCCCTCCACAATGTCCTATTAACATGTGTGCTGAGGTATACGTCCCTGGAGTTTGTAGCTCCAAGGGAGTCAGATATCCTGAGGTGGAGCATGTCCCGTAATTCTGGGTTGGGTATATCTGTAAACAACAGGCACACATCATATCTGAGTAGGTGGTAAGCGACTGAGTAGAGCTGGAGTTACTGCATCTGAACTGTGCAGGGCATCTGTGTGAGTCCCTAGATCTGCTTGGTGAGGAACGTCCGTGGCCAGTACAGTTGCTGCAGGTGCCGGGTAAGGTACACCCTAAATGTGGCATTGTAACCAAGCATGGATGTGATGAGTATAGGGGCACAATGACCTCACTCGATCTAGATGTGAAACCATATGGGATAATGTGGCCCACATAGAAGGTATGTCCAACCACTTTGGCAACGTGAATGTCAAAGGTGACAGTACGAACAAGTCATGTCCCCAAACCCCTAACAACTCCTACCGTATGTAATGGAGTACTACCTATGTGTTAATGTGTGGGCATGTTGTTATTCCCAAAGGGGATGACTATGCAACTAATGGCATTTAGCTGTAGGCCATGGCTCAGGCACCAGTCATCCATCTCTGTGAGACCCTGTTTGAGTATGCATGTTGCAGCTGGAGAGTTGATCATGGCGCCCAGTTTGCAGTCAAGTGCAAACATGTTCAGCCATATTCCCCCTGTGGTAGCCTGTACGTCAGACAAATATATACTGAACAAGAGAGGTCCCAGGACCAAGCCGTATGGGATGCCAAGTGTAACTGGTGTATAGTCAGACATGGCACCTGCAATTCTGACCATGTGGGTGCTATCCCTGATCCAGGTATCAATCCATCGTGTGAGATATGTGTCCATATCGACGCTGGTGAGCCTATGCATAATGGCCCAGTGGGTTATTGTGTTGAAGGGTTTTACAAGGTTCAGGTAGGCCATGTGGACAGCCATCCCTATGTCAATGGACCTGTTAGCCATTTAAAGAATACAAACAGGTTCAAGAGGCAAGATCTGCCTACAACAATGCTGAAATGTGTAGGACACAGTGTCTGTAGGTTCCCGATTTCTATGTGTATGAGTCCCATGGCAATATGCTCCATAGCTTTGCAGAACAGGCTACTTAGGATTATAGGGCAATATTGTCTGTGGTCTGTTGTGGCACCAACTCTGTGGAGCGGGACCACTGTCGCTGTACGCCATTCCTTGGGTACATATCTTGTGGTAATTCCGATATTGAACAGTGATGTAATGTGAGGGTTGCGTCTGTCATGATGCTCTTGTAAGATGCAAGCTGGGACACCATCTGGTCACATTGATACTGTGATGTACGCTTTGGGGAGGGCAGCACTCACCTGTTACTGTGTGATGTCAGGGAGGTTATACTCTGTTGGGATGGATAGTTGCTCCTTAGGAGGGATGGGTGGGAGACATCTGCACTGAACCTGTTTGCCAGGATGTTGGCAATGCCAGTGGGTTCAGGGTAGGTTTAGTCAGTATGCAGTAACTCACAGCATATCAGTGAGTGTTCACCCAGGTTCCTGACATAACTGAAGAAGGACGTGTGATAGTCCTACGTGTCTGTTGCAATTGTCTGGTAGAAGCAGCCCTTAGAAAAGTTCATGAGTGATTGTAGCTGTCTCCTAGTACAGATCACAGATGCCTTCCCAGTCTGGGATTGTGCTCTATCATGTAGTAGCTTCCTCCTGACATTGTACAGCTTATTAATGGCTGGGGTCTACCAGACAGGTCCCCTGCCATCGGAGTAGTGAATCCTGTTGTTATTTGGGATAGCACAATCCATGCAGTCCACTAGGTGTCCATAGAATGTGTATGTAAAGGATGCAGCAGTGTGAGCCGTATTTGCCACTGTCTCAGGGTCTCTGAAGGATACCACCTTGCTTTGGTGAAGTGAGACGTTGGCTCATGATAAGTTCACCAAGATTACCCAGGATGGGTGTGTGGAGGGTATATGTATGTCCAGTGAGATACATGTATGTTCTGACCTTACCAATGAGGGGTATATCACTGGTGTGGAACATAGAGTCCCCATGTTGGTGATGATCAGGTCCAATATGTATCCCCCCTTGTGGCTGTGCTGACTGGTTGTGCTATAGCATATGAGTCTACCAATTGTAGCGACTGTTGGGTGAGGGTGTCGGGGCTTGAGTAGTATCCCCAGTCAATATTTGTGTATATGAAGTCACACAATATAATGGTGTTTGTGGAGACCTTCATATTCTCCATAGTTCCCACGAAAGCCGAGTGTGGTTCCTGAGTTTGGGAGTGTGTTCTGTAGCAGTCAACAAACTGAAAGGCAGTATTGCACAATGGTAGTTGTATATGTATGGTCTGTGATGCTTTGTGCAGTGCTACTAACCCGGAGGTGTGTGTATCTGTGATGTATATGGATACTCCCCCTAGTTGTGTTGTCTGTTCCAAGTCTTGTTGTCAGACAACATGGTATGAAACATAACCTGGTAGTGCTGGTGTGCATAAGCGAGCCTGAACCAGGTGTCTGTCAGTGCACAGATATCGCTATCCTCCATACTGAAGAGAGTCCTGAGTGGCCGCAATATGAGGTTAACACAAATGTTGTTGAGCAGCATTACCCTTAGTTTAATTTAACCTGAAATGTCTATGGAGGTGGGTTTGTCTTCTGAGCCCTGCTTAAAAAAGGCACTATGGTGGTAGCAAGAGCCTTAGCCAGCATTCCAAAGTCCAAGGGTGACAGGTACAAGCTGTCCATAGTGAAGCTACTTGGCATGTTGAGCATGTCACCATAGGCTGACAGACACCGTATCCCCTATGAATTAAACAAATTTGTTAGGCAACTGTTAAATGTGATATGTGTGTCCGTATACGGTGACATCATAATTGGTGGGTGTAAGGTGCTAGACAAGGTCAGGGTCATACTGGCCAGGGCTACATGATCAGAGTGTTCCTCCATGTATCATGTCATGTGGTCCAGGGAGTAACGTCTGAGGTTATACACACCAGCATGGACAATGATGGTGCCAGTCCTGTACTTGCTTTGGAGTGACCTGACTGCCTGTGTTATGCGGCAAATCCTGGCACCCAACAGACAACCCAAAGTGACTATTCCCTTGTTAGGGCTGGTGAGTGGTACGTCAGTGTGTCTGACAATAAGTGTTGCCTATTACAAGTGTATTAGGTGTGTTATTTAGCCCGAAGGGCAGTGACTGTGTAGCAAACTGACATTGTGAACTATGTGATATGTGGGTATTGTAGTGGGGTAGCAGGTGTGTGTGTGTGTCTGCTTTGGAGGTCTCTGCTGCTTAGGTAGAGTACATTTACAGCATCCAAGTATGTCTATGTGTGATAATGTGGTTTGAGTGCTGTTGCTAGAGGATATGTGAGACTGATATGTGGTGTGTGTGGTTACCTTCACCACCTGATAGACTGTGCCAGTCATGGGTCGAGAGAGGTCAGCACCCTGTATGTCTATATAGGTGCATCTCACACATATATCTGAGTTTGTCGGGAGGAGGAGAGGGTGTCTCTGTAAATGAGGCAGATGTGACATTGTGTCAATATCACAATATCCACCAGCTGGACTGAAGAGTATACACGAAACCAACCCCTGGACATGCCAGGATATTATCATTACATACTCTGTAGCCTGATCACAAAGGATCAGTAGGGTGTTAACCATGTAAAAGAGTATAACAGGGATTAGTGCTCATGTTTGTTGGTGTTTTGTAAAGAGTAGCTGAGAAGGAGTCCAGACTGAATCATGACACCTCCTTCAGCTATGTCATAAATAGCAATGTACACCCTTATATGTCCTGAGTCATGGCCAACTGTACCTGAGTGACAATGCTGACATCATGACATACAGGCCCATATGTACATACCCATCTCCCACTGACAATAGTCCATATCATCATACCAGGAGATATCACATGTAGAATGGATGAGCAGCTACCCCCACTGCCAAAAGCATGGCAGCAAGTGGAATACATTGATTCCCAATATGTGTCATGCACAAACTGCAGAACAAACAGATCATGCACCTGAACAGTCAGCTGAGCCTCACCCCCTACACAGGATGTGGAACCGTTGAATGTGTCACAGCTACATATGGCACTCCCCACAAGTGTTGGTGCACAACACACCATGGGAAGTCAAGTCCAGTACACCTATGAAGTCTGATCTGCAATATCATGGAGTCCATCATGGTTACAGTCATAAACAGAGCTATTGGAAGCTGACATACACACAACCCTACCAACTGTGGTATCTTCATGTGCGGATCATGGTTCCAAACATGCTAGACTGTTTGCAAGGCAGCCACCCAGGACATACATCAATGAACACACCTACACATGTGTCACATAAACTTTGAATAGCCCTTTATCAACATCCCAGACACATGTAGTATCCACAAAGGCAACAAGCTGTGCATAAATATGTGTTGACATATGACGGAATGTCAATGTGTCCATGGATAGATCACACAAGGTAAGGATTCTGAGGTCTTGTTCAAGCTGTTGACACCTGCTGACCCACATGGACCATTCCTGGAATGGCATAAAACAAAGTGTACACACATCACCATGTCCAGTCTGATGATGTCACCATCCTATAAATACAGCAGGAGAAGGGAAACCAGCCAGTAAAGCAAATAGCCTGCTGTGTTAATGCGTCTCTCTCTAGTATCATAACATAGTTAGCTAGGGGTTTGAATCCTGTAAACAGTGTGTGTGTGCAGTTGTTCTTTGAGAGGTGTTCCCTTTTTGGAGACTGGAAAAACTCACTAAAAGAGGTGCATTCCTCTTTGGAAAGTCTGATATTATTAAATATATGTGAGAGATGCAACTATTTAGCCAAACTGGAGGCTGAGCTCTCTCATCTCAAAACTGGTGTAACCAGTCAGGAGGAGAAGGTAACCTCACACAACACAATTCCAGTATCACATAGTCCCACCACATCAGCGAACCAAACACATAAATATACAAAAACATACTTGGAGGCTCTAAATAAAAATCTACCTAAGCAACAGAGACCTCCAAAGCAGACATCCAAGCAAACGCTACCTCAAAACAAAACACACACAACACATAACCCACAAAGTCAGTGTGCCAAGCAGACACAGCCCTTAAGGCTGAATAACACACCCGATACTCTTGTTATAGGTGACTCTATTGTCAGACACACTGACGTCCCGCTCACCAGGCTGAATAAAGAGAAGGTCACGGTGAGCTGCCTGTCAGGTGCTAGGATCCCACACATAACGCAAGCACTCAGGTCACTCCAAAGCAAATACAAATATGACTCAGTCATTGTACATGCTGGTGTGAATGACCTGAGACGTACCTCCCTGGACTACATGAAAAGAGACATAGAGGAGCTCTCTGATCATGTAGCCCAGGCTGGTATGACCCTGGCCTTGAGCAGCATCTTACCCTCACCTAGAATGATGCCACAGTGCAAAGACAAAATGATCGATTTTAACAATTGGCTAAAATTTTGGTGTCATTCAAAGGGGATCCAGTGTCTGTCAGCCTGGGATGACATGCTCGACAAGCCACGTTGCTTCACTAGGGACGGCTTGCACCTGTCACCACTGGGCTTTCGAATATTGGCAAAGGCTCTTGCCACACCCATAGTGCCTTTTTTAGGCAAGGCTCAAAAGTCAAACCCACCCCCATAGACAGCACAAGGAACAAGAAACTAAGGGTAATGCTGCTAAACGCCAGAAGTCTTAACCTCAAGATGCACGCACTTGAAGCTCTCCTCAGTATGGAGAACATCGATATCTGTGCAGTGACAGAAACCTGGTTCAAGGCTCCAGAGAGCACAACAGCACTACCAGGCTATACCTTGTATCATGCTATCATGCTTTTCGCCCAAAACCCAGACCGAACCACAAAAGGAGGGGAGTTTCCATATTTATCAAGGATATCCACACCTCCAGGTTAGTGGCATTGCAAGTATCGGAGACCATCCATGTGCAACTAACAGTGGGCAAGACTGCTTTTCAGTTTATAGCATCCTACAGACCACCCTCTCAAAGTCAGGAATCCCATTCGGCCTTCCTGAAAATATTGGAGAACATGAAGATCTCTCCGAACACCATTATATTGGGCGACTTCAACTACCCAAACATTGACTGGGAGCACTACTCAAGCCCCAGCACCTTAGCCCAAAGATTCCTGGAAATTATAAACTCAAATGCTATGGAACAACTAGTCACCACTCCCACAAGAGGGGACAACATACTAGACCTGATCATTACCAACATGGGGACTCTATGCTCCACACAAGAAGTATATCCCTCATTGGTAAGATCAGACCATAAATTAATTTCACTGGATGTCCACATCCCGACCCCACCCCCAGCCCAGAAAACCACAGTGAAAAATCTTCTCAAAAGTGAACTTCTCACTTCTCAAAACCAAAGTGGAATCCTTCAAGGCCCCAGGGCCAGTGGAAACTACAGCCCAAACTGCAGAATCCTATATAAATGCATTCTACGGACATCTCCAGGAATGCATGGATCATGCTATCCCAAACAAAACCAAGACCCAATCATCCAAAGGCAGGCGTCCTGTCTGGTGGACCCCTGCCATAAATAAACTGTACAACAGAAGGAGGAAGCTACTACATGATAGAGCAAAATCCCTAATAGGAAAGGCATCTCTGATCAGTACTAGCAAAAAATTACGATCCCTCATAAAATCCTCCAAAGCCAGCTTCGAGAGAAAAATTGCTCAGGACACCAAAGACAATCATAAGGCTTTTTTCAGTTATGTTAGAAACCTGGGATGTAACTCCCAGACTTGTTCTGAGTTGATTCTAAACGACAAAAAATACACTGAACCCACAGACATCGCCAATATCCTGGCAGACAGGTTCAGTGCAACCCCCCCCCCAAAAGAGCAAGTATCTATCCCGGCAGAGGGCTGCCTCCCAAACATCTCAGATGCTCAGGTGAAGGCTGCCCTCTCCAAAGCAAAAAACACTGCTTCCATGGGACCAGATGGCGTCCCAGGTTGTGTCCTACATGAATTACAAGAGGAACTAATCTCTCAAATAAAACAGCTATACAATCTCAGCCTCACTACAGGATATGTGCCCACAGAATGGCGTACAGCAACAGTGGTCCCACTCCACAAAGGTGGAGCTTCTACGGACCCTGGAAACTATTGCCCCATAAGCCTGACTAGCTTAGTCTGCAAGGCTATGGAGAGGATCATCATGGAGCTCATAAACAAAGACATTGGGGACCTACAGACACTAGAACCTACCCAGTTCGGCTTTGTCAAGGGCAGATCCTGCCTTTTGAACCTGGTTGACTTCTTTGAAACAGTCACCAAAGCCATAGATGAAGGGAAGGTAGTCCACACAGCCTATCTGGACCTTGCAAAGGCATTTGACACAATAGCCCACTCAGGCATCATAGATAAGCTATCCAGCTTAAATATAAACCCCTATGTCATGAGATTGGTCGCAAACTGGCTCAAAGACAGAACCCACAGAGTGAGAGTTGCTGGAGCCATGTCAGACTCAAAACCGGTCACAAGTGGCATCCCACAGGGTTCTGTCCTGGGACCACTCTTGTTCGGTATATACTTTTCCGAGGTACAGGCAAATGTGGGAGGACTGTGGCTCACCAAGTTCGCAGACAACTGCAAACTGGGTGCCATAATCAACTCTTCAGCTGACACAAACATCCTTCAAAAAGGTCTCACAGAGACAGATAACTGGTGCCAGTGCCATGGTTTAAAGCTAAATGCCAAAAAATGTATAGTCATACCCTTTGGCAAAAACAATGTGCCCACAAATTACCACATAGGCGGAAACCCATTAAGTACAGAGAAAGTTATTAGGGACCTGGGGACCCAAGTTGATAGCAATCTCTCCTTTGAAAACCACATTGCCAAAGTGGTTAGAAAGACCTTCTACATAGCCCACCTCATCATGAAGGGTTTCACATCTAGATCAAGAGAGGTAATCGTGCCCCTTTATTCATCCCTCATCAGGCCCATCATAGAATACAGTGCCCCTTTTGGGATGTACCTTACCCGACACCTGCAGCAATTAGAAAGACCCCAAAAGTATCTCACCAAGAGGATCAAGGGTCTCAAACAGATGCCATATGCTGCACGGTTTAAAAAACTCCAGCTCTACTCAGTTGCATACCTACTTCAAGGCGATCTATGCCTGACATACAAAGCTATGTCAAATCCAGAATTAATGGACATGCTCCACCTCAGTAAATCTAAATCCCTTAGAGCCACATGCTTGAGGGACTTGAACCTCAGCACAGAAATAAATAGAACTTGCTGGAGGGACAGGTTCATAACCCAGAGGCTCCCTTTGCTCTGGAATAGAATTCCAGTTCATGTGAGGCAGAGCACCTCACTGAATCTCTTCAAGAAGAATCTCGATAAGTGGATCGGGGATCGTAGGTTTGTCCCAGGGATTACTTCCGTGTCACTATTAGACAGAGGCACAGTAAACTAAACCTTAAAAAGGGCACAGTATACTCAAATCAAGGGGTGGCGTAAGCCATAGAGAATCGGGCTAGGCTTATAATTGCCCCAGGGCAGATAGCCTAGTATGAACCTATGAACCTATGAACCTATGATGTCACCATCCTACAAATACAGCAGGAGAAGGGAAACCAGCCAATAAAGCAATTAGTGCGCCATGTTAATGCATGTCTCTCTCTAGTATCGTAACATAGTTAAGTAGGGGTTTGAATCCTGCAAACAGTGTGTGTGTGTGTGTGTGGGGGTGTATATGTGTGCAGTTTCTTTTGAGAGGTGTTCCCTTTTTGGAGACTGTGAAAACTCACTAAAAGAGGTACATTCCGCTTTGGAAAGTCTAATGATGTCACCATCCTACAAATACAGCTGGAGAAGGGAAACCAGCCAGTAAAGCAAGTAGCTCACTGTGTTAATGCGTCTCCCTGTAGTATTATAACATTGTTAGGTAGGGGTTTGGATCCTGCAAACAGTGAGTGTATGCAATTGTCTTTAAAAAGAGTGCCCTTTTTGGAGATTGTGAAAACACACTAAAAGAGGTACATTCCTCTTAGGAAAGACTGATGATGTCACCATCCTACAAATACAGCCAGAGAAGAAAAAACAGCCAGTAAAGCAAATAACGTGCTGTGTTAATGCATCTCTCTCTTTTGTATCATAACATAGCTAGGTAGGGGTTTGAATCCTACAAACAGTGAGGGTGTGTATGTGTGCAGTTTCCTTTGAGAGGTGTTCCCTTTTTGGAGACTGGGAAAACTCACTAAAAGAGTTACAATCCTCTTTGGAAAGACTGATGATGTCACCATCCTACAAATACAGCCGGAGAAGAGAAACCACCCAATAAAGCAAATAGCGTGCTGTCTTAATGCATCGCTCTCTAATATCATAACATAGCTAGGTAGGGGCTTGAATCCTGCAAATGCTGACTGTATGTGTCACTGTTGGTCAATGTGGCGTGGATTTTGCTTTTACAATGGCATGACATAGTATGATTAAAACAGTAAGTGCATTGCACACATCAGGTATCTGCGTGGCAAATATATATGTGTACATATCCCCACAATCAGTAAATAGGTGTGAAACCTGCATACTACATGAATACATTTGTTTCCATTGACAGGTTATGCTGCTGCTTCTCAGATCGTAGGTCACATATGTATGTATGTGACAAGGCCATCCACTGTCGTGTTCTGTGGCCAAGGTCATCTGTGGCACACACACCCATGACAGTTACTTAAGAGTAGTGTGAGTGAGGGTATATGCCTGGGGTATATGTCAGACATGGTCATACACAACAAAGACTGCCAAGAATGGACAGTCTTTATAGGTGTACGACTGCCTTGTGGATATGCATTCAGGCCTCTAATGTCTTATGTGATACACCTTGGGACTCCACAATACCTATGGATATGTGGATACCAAGGGACACATGACATAACACGAGGCTGTATGTACACATTGGTACCCAACATACATGTTGAGGGCTACCACCTGTGCGGTACTGATGGGATAGTATGTATAGTACATGAGGATGACTATGCCATAATTGAGTTACTGCTATACAGCATGTATCAGACAACAGGTATCTGTCTGTATGATACCCTTGTGTAGGATATGCGTCCCATCCAGGGAATGCATTGTAGGCCAATCCAAGTATTTCCAGATTTGGATGGACACATCCCTAGTGTGTCTGCATGTACCTAAGGGGGCTATATGCCAAACAGGTGTGGTCACAGGAATGGGTGGCGGTCATTACCACTGGTTAGTGTTATAGTGTAGCACTGGAAGGATCCAATTGTTACTGGGTTCCCTGCTACTGTGTGTCATTTGTCAAGACATCATCCAATGATTGCTTATAGTCATGCTGTTGAGGTTGTGTATACTACTAGACCGCAAATCATTGACAGATATTAACAGTATCACCCACAGCATAGTGTCAACCCATGTCATACACACATCTACTCATGTTAGTACATAACTGTAGTAGAATGCATACTGGCCATTGAAAGATACTATGAGATGTTAACAATGTGTATGACAGGGTATGCCACACGTCCCATGTGTCCACTATGCACGCACATCCAGACAGTGCGCACCCACCATGTTCACAGATGTACACTTGCTAATCTGTACTGCACACATCACACACGTACTGTCCACTCACTAACACATGCTGGCAACACATTACACTTCAGCCAAGTGGCACATGGGTGGACAATACATACTCAGACCTAACAGTGGTGTAAACAATGTTACATTGACAATCAGAGCTTTGATGCGTAATGTCTGCTCAGATATACCTACAAGGATGTCGTTACACTTCCTTGTTGACAACTTGCTATTATTGCTACACTGCTATAGTGTCACTCTGTGCATCAGCACCATGTTAGCCTGTCCCTCCGTCAATGATGCAGATGATAGGAGGCGACACAGGTATCATCATATGCACAGGGCATTTTGTTGTTTGCCAGAGCCTGACATTGACCCATCCAATCGACATGTCTGTGTGTGTGTGTGTGTGTGTGTGTGTGTGTGTGTGTGTGTGTGTGTGTGTGTGTGTGTGTGAGGGACAACAGTACAGCATGGGCCGATGTTGATGTAATGTGTGTGTGTATGTGTGAGCCCTAGTTGTTTGGTTAATGTGTGTGTGTCTGCATGCACACAGCTCCACCATGTGGCTGCCATATACGGTAGTGTGTGGGACAGCCACAGACTGTACCTGCTAGGCTGTACAGATCATTGTCTCCAGCCACAGACAGAGTACCTGTGCCTGGCAGGGGTGCTACGGACAGTACCGGGTACCAACCCTGACTGGGTACTGTCATCAGAGGCAGAGGTATGATGACTGGACCCATGTCCCTGCTGGGACTGGCCCGAGTCACATGCACGTGGTCTACTGGAATGGTCAATGGACAGGCCAGCCCCAGCATTGCTGGGGATGGTACTGCCACTACGGGTGCGGCTGTGAACTGTGGGCCGTCCGCGACCACTGCCAGTTGTTGCTGTTGCTGGCATGCATCTGCGTCGACGTCTTAACCATCCCGCATGGTCCTGGCTCATGGAAGACATGTTGTGGAGGGCATCTAATGTCTCCCCCAACGTCTATCAATGACCTCGGTGTAAGTCCGGAGGTCACCGGCAAGGTCACGAATGCTGTCATTGATAGCGGTGTAATGTGCCCTCTGCACCCTAAGTCCCCGCCTGGTGTACCGTTCCATAAATGCCTGAGCCTGCATTACAGCCCGGAACATACTGGTCATCTTAAGACCTGTGAGTGCACGCCTGCCAGGGGCAATATGACCAGTGGTGCTCCCCCGAGAACCCCTGGACCTCCGCCTATGTGGTACAGTTCTGGGTCTATGGCTATGGCTGCTGTGAGGGGATGCAAGTGCCATGGGTACCACACTCTCCTGGTCAATGCCAACTGTATGCTGTTCCTTGCCTATGGCCATTGGTGGTGAGGGATGTATTGACAGTATGAGTGTGTACATAGATGGGGTTGAACGCTGTGTACTGTCGATTGGCGGACCAATGACAGACCCTGTCAAATCTTCCTGTGCCAAAATATATGTGTCATCATCACCACTATTCGTGGCAGTGGCTTCAGGTTGCCTGCTGCTTTCGCCAACCCCTAATTCAGCACCTGTGAGAGGAAGACAGGAAACACACTTTATGGTCTGCACATGCACACATGCACACATGAACACATGAGCACATGCACACATGCACACATGCACACATGAACACATGCACACATGAACACATGCACACATGCACACATGCACACATGAACACATGAACACATGCACACATGCACACATGAACAAATGAACACATGAACACATGCACACATGCACACATGAACACATGAACACATGCACACATGCACACATGCACACATGCACACATGGACACATGGACACATGGAAACATGCACACATGCACACATGAACACATGCACATATGCACACATGCACACATGAACACTAATACACACCTCACTACAGCACATACACACACATACCAGCAATCCAACACATACTCTATAGTGAGTGAAGGTGGGTGTCAGTATCACAAGGTAGACAGTCACCACACATGTGTCAGCATGCAGAATATGTGTTGCACAAGACCATGCAGTGCAAGTGTAGATGCCCCTATTAAATTGCAGTATACATGGCTTTGATGCAACTGTGTAGTTGTTCAGAGATTGGCTACACCCTGGAACACAATGTGTACATGGACACAACATTGCTGTGCAGGTATTATCAGCTCTGCAATGCCCTGTGCACCATCACTCACAAGTATACATGCCATGGCTGCATGTGTTATCTGTGTAACACATAGATATCCATGTCTGAGTGCAGTGTCTGTGTCCATAGCAGATAATAGTGGGCACAGGTGTAGCACATGCATGCTATGTACACACACAGGATGTGCGGTGCATGTTGACGTGAAGGAATCCCAATGCTTGACATGGCCAGTGTACAGTGGTTATTGTGAGTGTGGGACATATTGCAGATATGTGGGTGCCAGACTTGGCATGGCATGCTACGTGACTGCAACATTAAACCCCACATATAACCAATGTGTGTCAAGTGACCTATACACCCACTAGTATTCCAGGACATATATGTGACACTTTGTGTGGATGGTGACTGATGCGCATATTGTGTATACTGGCATATGTAAGCACACAGACAACATGCTATGCATATTGTGTATAGGTGCATATGTTTGCACACACACAGCACTGAGGTGCAAAGCAATGACTGCTATGAGTAGTACTGTGGTCACTGTAACTGGATGGGGTGCAGTACCCTGTGCCATCATCAACATGCATCTTGTGGTCACTCACAGCTACTAATGTGTGCAAGACCACTGCCTAGCATGCCGTATCTGAACTGCAGTGCCGTGGCTATGTTCATAATTACACAGCCACCTTGTACATGGGTGTGTGAGGTGCCCAATAGGGAGCAATGCCTAACATGACTGTGTTATGTGTTGCAGAGTATTGCACAGCCCCATGATAAGCCTCTACCCCTGAGGTACATCATGTGTGTGCATGACATGTGGGATACTGAAGTGTGACCTTACAGCGGGTGTGTGGTAATGCCAAATGTAGCATGTTTTCGTGTACTGCGTATGATAAACGTGTTCTGTTGTGTACAGCTGTAGCAACTATGCATATCCAATGTGAAGTACAGTGTTGCCACAATTGTGTCTGCTGCACTGTGCATTGCATGTGATTGAGGCAGCTACTGACTTTACTGAGATGATTGATGTCTCACAGCAAACATGCACAGCATGCATTATGCATAGGTGTGTTACGTGTACATGGCCTACACCTCACCTATGACATGCACATTTGATTACCAATATTAAATTGTTAACACACTCACCAGCATGTATTGTCTGCCCTGCTGTCACACCAGAGGGACCTAGAAGAATATGACACAATTTGTCAGTGGCCACAACTGTGGCATTGCTACTGTGAGTGTGCTAAACAACAGTGGAACAACAGCCAACAGTCACAGGTGTATGGATACTATTCCAAATATCAGTATTGCACACGTTAGGCAGCACAACTGCTAAACACACAGTACACATCTCACATATGCATATTCTAACAATACAGGTAACGGTAGTCTACAGCTAGGGCGTATTACCTGCATGCTCCATGTCATCCTGCTGGGTGGCTCTAGTCTCCATGATGACACATGTGTGATGCTGTTGCTGCTGTAGGCCAGGAGCCACCACACTTAGGAGCAGCTCCTCCACTCTGGTGAGTGGGGGATGTATGGCCACCCCACCACCTGTGGCAAGCTGTTGCCTATGGATATCAGACGCATGCCGCCGGACATGTCTAATTAAATCACTGCAGTGATGGTGAACCTGCTCATGTGTCCGGTTATGCATGCCTATGTCATTTACCCGGTGAACAAGGTCTTGCCACAGTGCAGTACGGTCATGCTGCTGCTGGCTGGCCCTGGAAAAAAGCAGGTTATAATGCTGCACCAGCTGTTCAGAATTTCCTGCTCCTCTGCAGCTGAATACGATGGATTACATTGATGAGCCATAACCCTGGAAGACGATTAAACGATATGTGTGAGCATGTCATGTGGCAAACTTCACATTATGAAGTACAGATATCACTTAAATGCCATATATAGCATCTATATGTCTATCAGAGGATACACACATTCAATACCACATATCAGTGCTCAGCCCACAACTGGCTGACAGTGCCTGCAACACTCCATATAGCACACCAGTATACACCAGTAGTCAGCACACTGTTTGGGATACAATGCACAACCTCGCCCCGGGGGTATATATCAAGCTAATGCATGAAGAAATATGTCATCCAATGCAATGAATGTCATGTACATTTACAGTATTACTGGTAAACCACCCTAGTCTAAGATGCCATACCCTACCTAACATATGTGCACGGTTATTAATATTGCTGGCATGTTGCTGTAACAGAGTATACATGTTGCTAGGTACACACACATACCCTGTAACACAAATGTCATTGCGGGCATGGTACAGGCATCGTTAAACACACATCAGACATACATACAACACACAGATGTATGCCGACACAGATGAGCATTACTTGTGTACCTTATAGTACTGTGTGCCCCTACTTACAGATACCTATGCCTGTGGTATGTAATCTGTGCAGACTACAGAAAACACACAAGACAGTGTTACCAGGGACTTTGAACATACACCATACTGTGCTGCTTAGGCCTACAGCTTCAGGTAGTACAACAGTTCATATGTGAGCTGGAGTCACCAGCAGTACCACTTACTGCGCATACATGTATAGCTTCAGCCTACACTGGGACACCACAGTCGTACACAAGGAACTACGTCACAACATATGCCATCCTACTATGTCTGCATCCCAATAACTGACACATCTTCCTCCGGCCTTACACCTAGGACACAAACTACCATGACAGGCACAACTTTACACTAAGCTATCACACCATTACAAACCTTGCACACAGTCACTGTCACACTCATTCCACCTCACATAGCAGGTATTACACTGAGTACATGTGTGTGTGCATTGTGTCATAGGTAGTTAATACGCTATTGGCCCTAGAGCCTAGAACAGCCTAGCCATATGCTACCCTGGCCTTTGACACACATGTAATGTGATTTCACTTGATCCTGTCAACCAGATACACAGAGGTGACTCCCAGGGCATATTACCTATCTCCAAAACAATCATCAGGGGTATGTATGACATCTGCTAATGAGGAGCCTTGTTTGTTCATGCTGGTTGGTTTAGTCCAGAGTATGACATATTTGTGGATAGGAACCTGTACCTCCAGCATGTGCTGTTTAGTGAGGTGACAAGGATTAGGGCCCTAGGTCATGTAGCCCGGAGGGAATGTGAGGTGTTGTCATGGTGGATGGCTGACTGCTATGGGTGTGACATACCACTGTATGTCCGGCAGTGGTAACCTCTGGGTGGGCGGTATGCAACTCACTCTAGCTGTGGTTTGTGAGTCAGTCTGCATAGGTCAAGTGTTTGAGGGCAGTATTACTCTTTGTTAGGTATGTCTGTGGCCTTTCCACTTGCTGTAGTTGTCATGTGAGGTACATACCACATGGGGCATTGTGATGAGTAGAGGGGAACACCAACCTATATTTCCCTAGATGACACACCTTCTGTGATGACACATACCACGTAGACAGATTACATTACTACTGTTGTCACTGTGTTTATCAAAGGGGAGCCTACTGTCCACCTGTGTCCCATGTACCCTTCTGACACCATCAGTGTTAGGTAGGCTACCACCTATGTGGCAGTTACTGCGTAAGGTGTTTTATAATGGGATATGGCACTGTGGTATCAACACTGGTGTTCAGTCCATGCCTTGGACAACAGGCACCTGTTGCAGTACATATGACCCCGTGTCTCCCTCACTCTCTCTCATATATATATATATATATATATATATATATATATATATATATATATATATATATATACACACATACATACATATATATATATATATATATATATATATATATATATATATATATATATATATCCATATCTATCCATATCTATCCATATCTATACATATCTATACATATCCATACATATCCATACATATCCATACATATCTATATATATATCTATATATATCTACATATATCCATATATATCCATATATATCTATATATATCTATATATATCCATATATATCTATATATATCCATATATATCGATATATATCTATATTTATCCATATATATCCATATATATCTAAATATACCCATATATATATATATATATATATATATATATATATATAGATATATATATATATATATCCACACATATATATGTATATATACATGTATATATGCACATACATAGAACAAATGATGAATATCCAAGGAAGGAAGAACGTAGATGCAAAACCAAATAGCGTAACAGAATTTAATCACCGCTTTCGTCCAAGGACTTCTTCAGAATACAAATAACAAGCACATAAATTACTACTTATATAGTCAATGGTTAATTAATTAATCACTAACAATAATTCAATAAAATAAAATTAAAAATTAACAAACAGGCGATACTTGTTAATTAAAAAATGCTTTAGAAATAGTCTTGTCAATATCTAGTTTAGCATCCCGTAAAAAACATTTAATATTAATAGTATCATTGAGCCCTGGATACTTGTCAGACTTCAGTCTGATCTGCCATAAGGTTTCCCTTTGCTCAAGGTAATCCTGATGTGAGTAAAGTTATAGGTGAGAAACCTTTTTTCACCTTTAGAAATAATTTTAACATCAAGAAATCCTTAGAATACAAGAACAACAATCCTGTCACTAACATAGTCAACACCAAGAGCAAAAAAGGCATGTTTCAATGTCTTAATTGTAACATGTGTAGGTATATTTCAACAGGGCCTTATATTAGCATTGAAACCTTTGATCAAACTTTTGTAGTTCCAGAATACGTTAATTGTAACACTGCAGGAGTTATTTATGTTAGTTCCTGTATTTCATGTCCGGCTTTTTATGTCGGCATGACAACCAGAAGTTTAAAAATTAGAATTCGTGAACATTTGTACAGCATTAAAGTTCACGATGAAAATAATGCCTTATTTAAGCATTCATTGGTCTGTCATAACTTTAAGAAATTTGTATTTTCTGTAATTGAAGTTTGTAAAAGTGATTTGAGGGGTGGTGATTTTAAAAATTTTGTTGAGCAAAGGGAAACCTTATGCTAGATATTGACAAGACTATTTCTAAAGCATTTTTTAATTAACAAGTATCGCCTGTTTGTTAATTTTTAATTTTATTTTATTGAATTATTGTTAGTGATTAATTAATTAACCATTGACTATATAAGTAGTAATTTATGTGCTTGTTATTTGTATTCTGAAGAAGTCCTTGGACGAAAGCGGTGATTAAATTCTGTTACGCTATTTGGTTTTGCATCTACGTTCTTCCTTCCTTGGATATTTATCATTTGTTCTACGTATTGGATTTATTGTTTACATATGCACATACATGTAAACATCCATTGCTGTACATATAGCTGCACATATAGGCACATATACTGCCCACCTTTCATGGTGGAGATGTCAATTATGCAACAGTTGTGAGACATATGGTTATGTAATACTATTGCACAATGTTGTGCAGAATGCATTGTGCTGTCCTCAGGCCATATAGCTGTTGCAGGCCTCACTGCCTGTAGCTCAGTCCCACAGCGTTTAACATCACATGACATATACTGGCACTGCTTGCTTTCTGCAATGCCACACACTACAACCTACATACATATGTGCACATAGTAGCCTTCAACAACATACTTATGTCCAGCCTTCACTAGCAGTTGCAGTATGTCTCTTGCCCTATGCAAATGTGCATGTACATATAGATACGGACTGCTGCCACATATGGATGATTCACATTATGTAGAGTACCCTTCAGACACATCTTTCGGATGTCACCAAATACATATCTGTTACATACCTTACCTTTGTATTCCTCACCTCCGTCTGTTGTAGGTGTTGTTTTTGATTTTTTTTTTTTATTTGGTTTTGTTTCCTCTGTGTGTTGCTGTTTGTTTTCAGTGTCTGTCTCCTTCTGCCTGTTTGTGTCTCTCTGTCTCTCTCGCTTGTGCTCTCTCTCTCCCAGTTGTTGCAATGATATTATTGCATGTATGGACAGCAGATACAGGCTGCTTTTCTAGGTATCTGCACATGTGCATGTGATGGCCTCTGCACCAATTGGTGCCCACCATTTAGTAATTGCATGCAGCCTGCTGTGTGGTAATTGCAGTTCTCACTATGATTTCAGGACACTGCTATAAAATGATAGGTTAGGTAGGTGTAGCCCTTTCAGTTTTGCAAGGTGGGGACCATGTTTGTTTGCTGTGGACACTGTTGTCTCAGTCAGAAGGTTGGTATATGTCTCATATCTGAAGCTGGGTTGTAGCCAGTGAAATGCATGTTGTACTGAAACCTGACTGTTGCTTCTTCCAGTACACTCTTCTCAGTGTGTAGGTTTACTAACACCTCCTAATGCTAACACTGGATACATGGGAGTATGTACTTTCTTTTCGAATTAGAGAATTAACTGGCATACAACAGTAGTTATTGCAATGTATTCCTATGGCTTTCCTATTTTCCCTTTACATTCACTCATTGTAATGCATGTTATATTTCTTTCAGCACCAAGTCATTGTATATCTGCTGTGGTGTAGTGGTACTTCATGCAGACTGGTGAATCCAAGGTCCCGGGTTCGAGACTGTTAAGGTTTTTTATTTTGCTGCTGAGTAGTACAAGGGCCTTGTCATTCAGAGTGACTAAGGCACTTTTAAGCAGTTGTAAGTGGGTTTGCATGGGTTTGCGCAGTGCTTAGCAATGCTAAGCTAAGCTTAGCTTAGCTTATTTTATTTTAGCAATACTAAGCCAAGCTTGGCTTAGCTTATCATATCTTAGCAATGCTAGGCTAAGCACACACATGCGCAGACTGGTGCAAACCCGCTTACTACTGTTTACAAGTGCTCACTCCCACTAACCCCTGCGCTCATTTCTTTGACAGAAAAGTAAATGGGGAGATAGGAATGTGGTGATAACGGGTGCATAAAGAGGGGAAGACAGTAGGGAAACCTGCTCGGGATGTACAGGATGGGTGTAGAGAGGGTCCATAGCTGCCCATTTCTTTACCAGCTACAGCTGTGCATATGCAATACATTAGGAGGGATATTTGAAACCTTCCACCCCTGAGAGAGGGATGAGGACAACTAAGTGCGTTGTACTACCAGTTATGAATATCAGGCACATGCACTGTTTGTGAACTGCTACACTGTCCTTCATACGTTACTCACTTCTGAACAGTTTGTGGTTTGTTTGTGTTGACATTAGCACAGTCTGCTCAGGGCAACTGAACATATTTCACTACTGTGTATGCCTACCTACACCCTTGGTTGTGCCTGACTACATGGGTATGTAGTACTTTTGGGTAGGGGTGCAGAAGTGCAGAGTGCATTATTTATTATCGTGTGATGTTTATCTTACTGAACATGCAGAGTTGCTGTGTACCTGTAAGTCTATAAAGGCTAGTAGTCTGTCTGAGTAGCTCCCACCTATGGACATATGCAGATGGTAGACAGAGGTCAGCCTAGTATTCTTTGACTGTGCACCACAGCAGTCTTTTCAGCACCTGAACAATGGCAATGTCACAGGTGGTTGCTAGCAGTACATGGCTACATCCTTTGATATTTCTGTGTTGTGCTTCTACATAAGGGCATGCTTGTGGAATTCATTCTACAGCTATTTGCAGAGTGTGTAACAGCAGACAAGCTGATATGCCTGTGTGTTTCTGACTCTTCCAGGCCTCAGATACTCTTGCGTATATATTTGAACAGCCTCAGGGAAAGGTACATATAACTGGGATACACCTGTGATATATTTCAGACATTTTGCAGTTCAGACTTTGGGGGATTCAGAGCATATGTATTACTACACCTTTTCTGACGTGCAAGCAGTGTCTCTTGACACTTATTGACATTTGTCATTAAGTGAGATTCCCCACCTTTCTGCCTACTGTTATACATTTCACAGGGAGTCAGAGGGGCACAGCTAACATTTGTTTACAAATCAGGGTCATCACTGTAGAGCAGTCACTGTTGGGAGGTCTGGCCTGTGACCTATGCAAATATGCCAGTGTTTATCCTGCTCTGATACTGTGTGGGGTTTGTAAGATGCTACTGCAACATTATTCCCTTACTAGCATGGCTGATTCTCTTTTCACAGTCATGTCATGCAATTCCACAACACCTTGCTGGTTAAGGCCCACAGAACAAGATTTGTGTTATGCCATTCCTATTTTCCATTTACATTCACTCATGGTAATGCATGATATATTGCTTTCAGCACTAAGTTATTGCATATCTGCTGTGGGGTAGTGGTACTTCATGCAGATGGGTGAGTCCAAGGTCCCGGGTTTGAGACTAACAAGGTTTTTTATTTTGCTGCTGAGCAGTACAAGGGCCTTGTCATACAGAGTGACTAAGGCACTTTTAAGCAGTTGTAAGTGGGTTTGCGTGGGTTTGCGTGATGCTTAGCAATGTTTAGCTAAGTGCACACAAGCTCATACTCTCGCACCCTCACTAACTACTGTTTGAAAGTGCTTACTCTCGCTAACCCCTGCACTAATTTCTTTTAAAGAAAAGAAAATGGGGAGATAGGAAAGTGGTGAAAAAGGGGGCACAAAGAGGGAAAGACAGTAGGGAAACCAGCTCGGGATGTGCAGGATGGGTGTAGGGAAGGTCAATAGCTGCCCATTTCTTTACCAGCAACAGCTGTGCATATGTTTGAAATTTGGTGTGAAATTTGAAACCTTCCACCCCTGAGAGAGGGGTGAGGACAACAAAATATGTTGTACTGCCAATTAGAATTATCAGTTTACATGTCCAGCGAACATGTCTGCGAATTGGGCAGCTATGTATGGGGCGTAATTTTTTTGTGGGAACAGATTGCCCTTTTTTTTATTTTATTTTTCAGGTGAGAGTGGAATGTGAGGTAGAGGAAGTAGGTATATTTGGGGTGGTAGGTTGGGGAGGTAAACAGACAAGACAAACAAGATGCAAACAGGGGTGGAGTTTGACACATGGGGTGGGTG
The DNA here is from genome assembly GCF_019279795.1 of Protopterus annectens. Lineage (NCBI taxonomy): Eukaryota > Metazoa > Chordata > Ceratodontiformes > Protopteridae > Protopterus > Protopterus annectens. The sequence goes on from NC_056735.1 coordinate 1,219,732,862, forward strand.
AACACAATTGACGGGGAAGGATGTTTGGAAATCGCAAACCCATGAGCCCACAGATGGTAACAATGGAACTGAGATCCCCACACATGGGCAGTCACCACTGCACCTTCACAGCCCCGAGGGTGACTGTGCTGATGGCTGTGTAGGATGGGCAGGCTCACCCAAGAGACGCGCCACTCTTGCCTCGAGCTGGCGTAGGGGATCAGCGACTGAACGCTGGATCTCCCTACGCATCACAGCCCGGATCCTTCAAAGGGTGACAGGTGGCCCTTCTCCGCCCACGCTTACACAGGGGGGATGAGCCCCATCCCCTGCAGCACTTCCACCTGAAGGTGGCACAGGACCAATAGAGGAGGGGAGCCTGGGCTGGGCACCGGAGCTGCTGGTGCCAGGTGCACTTGCCAACTGAGGAGGGACAGGTGGGTCCGCTGGGACCGGCCTTCCCATACGTTCTGTGATTAGGTGTGTTTAATTACAACATAAACAACAGCATTCCAGATTAGTTGTAACAGCATGCAGTAATATTTCCATTAACCCAACACACCAAGGTTCCAACAGTTGAACAGCAAGCATAAAACATGCATATATTGAATGACAGTGGATATTCCAACAGCATGCAGGGATGTTTGGTAGCAACAGGCCACCATGAACGTGGTGTTTGAACAGGGCACATGCATCAACATCAATGCAAATATTTATAAATCAGTAGGACATATGTCCCAACAAATATTTAAGATTACACATACCCATTGAGGTGTGGAATTGCATGGTTTATGCACATATGGTAGGGTGTAGAAAAAACCTTGGTTAACATCTTATAATGACCTTTTAGTCTACACTACATTCCCAGTGATTGCAAGTGTATATCCCCTACCTGTATTATTACACTTGCCACCATACATTAGGTTGTGTCATGGGTTTGGCTAGTTCAATATATGCCTGACCTATATCTGACTTACTAACTGTCCAGGATGCAGAAGTTACTGCTACATATTTCTTGTTTGCATTTATATTTCTTTATCTACATATCTGGGATGTTTTCACATGACATTTTCACTTTGATTTGTACAGAACCCTGCATTTCTTGACACACACTCACATTTCTGGTGAATAATTACATGCTACACGTGTGCCAGGTTTATTTATTCATGCCAGCCAGTAACTGACTATTGTGGACTGTATATATGTTTCACAGCTACTAGCACTTCCATCACCCACTTTATATGGGACTGCATAACAATAGGTTGCCAGCACATTTTCAAATAGTACTGTTTGTATAATGCAAGGGTATAACAACATTTCAGATTCTGTGACACAGACACACTCTGGGTTTTAGACCTTTATTAATGACATTGCACACTTTTCCACAGGCTCACTCCTTTATTTGTTTTAATGGTGTTTATGGCAGACATGTTCAAGGCATATTATACCTTTATAGGTTAGAACAATCTTTTTTCAAGCTCACTCACTTATGTTATATGACAGTGCCTGCAGAGATATTATTCCAGACATATGTTACCTTTCTTAATGGGTTACTACACTCTTTTTCTGCCTCTCTGACGTTTTTATCTGACAGTACATGCAGAGGACTTATTCAGCAATTCTATGGCAGTTTTATTGGACTACAACACTTTCTTTCGTGCTCTCTCCCATATTTTATATAACAATACATGCAGAATAATCACTAACCTGCCTGGTGGCGCATCCTTAGCAGCCTATCAGCATAGGCTTGCTGATTCGTAGCACGGTCAGCTGCAGCTGTAAAGTAAATGAAGGGATATTGAGACATACCTATCCATTATACATACTCCTTTATCAATTCTTACATACTGCATTCCATGGCTACATACCCAGTTGTGGGGCATTCTGCATCCCATGGGCCTCCTGTATCCACTGGTTCAGGCAGTCCTGCTTTCGTCTCTTCAGGTCTGCATTGTGGTGACGGACCTGCTCACCAGTCAGAGAAATGCCTGTGGCACTGGTGAGGTCACAAGCAAACCGGTTCCAAGCCTCTGCCTTGTACTCCGTCCCTTGGAACTGGCCCTGCAGGAGTCTTGACTCGTGATGGTGGACAAGGAGCCAAACCATGTATTTTGACTCCTCGATGCCCCAGCGTTGCACTCGGAAGCGTGAACCCTCTCCTGCACCTGCCATTCTGACTGCAAATGTGAGCTACAATCAGTTATGGCAAGTATACCTGCCTATGGGGCTTAAATATGCCGCATTTCCCGCACTTTTTTGTTATTGGCCATTTTGTAAAATTCTCAGCTGACTGCAGACGTGCTTAGTAATGGTTAAACTACCATTTGTAAGTTTATGAATGTTAATAGTGGTTGCCTCCCTTATGATGTCATGGCTTAGTGGTTCTGTACTTAGATGATGATGCAAAGGGTCCTGGGTTCGAACCTTGTCATTCTTTTATTTTAATACTGTCTAGACAGGCTACGGGGTGTGGCTGCATTTAAGCAACTTAGCTCTACATTGCTCCACGGTGCCCTACGGTGTCCTGGTTGGCGCGGCGCGCACGTCCACGCAAACACATTGCACTGGGTAAAGCACTTTTATACTTTGGGCAACTCTATTGCGGTGGGTAAAGCGTTATTAAACTATGGGCAACTCTGTTTAGCTGGGTGAAGCACTATTAAACTATGGGCAACTCTGTTTAGCTGGGTAAAGCGCTATTAAACTATGGGCACCTCTGTTTAGCTGGGTAAAGCACTATTAAACTATGGGCACCTCTGTTTAGCTGGGTAAAGTGCTATTAAACTATGGGCAACTCTATTTAGCTGTGTAAAGTGTTGCTTAACAGCAGGCTATTATATATCTGGGTCCTTTAAAAATATATATTTTGTTCACTGATACATTGGCCATGTCACTGCTTTTAATAAAATTTTAATCATATATGTCTGGTATTATTTCAAATACTGATTTAAAACATAAATAAGAAGGGGAGTGGTGGGACTCAAACCATGAATGCCTTCTCTTTGTGTATACGCTCTACCATTATGCTATTGCAACTTGGTACAATTTGTATAAATATTCTTTCTTATGCTCTTCCATGTCAGAATTGCTAACTCTAGCTAAGCAATGGGCACACCCACGCACACACGCACAAATACGGGCAGCTATATCATGGATTTAAAATATATATATATATAATTATTTACTTTATATAAGTGTGATGGTGGTTTACAGTGTCAGGGAGTGTGGTGTTGGGTACAAGTACATTTGAGTGAACTCGATCTTGTGTGTTGACATTATGCTTTTTAAAACCTTGCAGGGGCGTGCACATTTAGACTGCTCAGCAGTCGGACACACCCCCTGCTTTCCTACTCAGTCCGTGTAAGAGTTACGGTTGAGTCAGCGTGCCCTCATGAATATTCATGGCACGCTGACGTCAAACCATTCAACTGCAGCCTCCGAGTAAGACTTATTAAGTCTTACATGGAGGATTAGTGAATCCGGGGGTCTGTCTTTACTACTTTATTACTTCTCTCCTAACCTTAAGAAATCTGCAATTGTATCACTCAACCTAGCAACTGTAAGACTCTCTTTACTATGCAACAAACATTACCAACATATATGCATTGCCATAAAATTGTATACCACATTCTATGCTTATTAAGAATGTTATATCTTTGTTCAGTCTCCAGCCTGATGATGTCCAGTACATGACATCTCAGCTTATATATAGCTTACCAGGACTATATATGTACCTTACTCATTAAGTTCTAACATATGTGTTATTATACTGTCTGCTCATTATTTGTCTTTCTATATTAATATGATGTATCTTGTATTAATAATCTTGTACCACAATGTGTATGTATATTTGTATTTCTTACCTTTTCTTCTATATTGTTTTATGTGGATGTTTTCTCCTCAGGCCTCCACTGAAAAGGGACTTGTGTCCAGTTGGACTTTCCCAATAATAAATGTAAAATAAAACAAAATAAATAAATAAAATATAAAGACAGCCCTGATGTGCTGATGCAGGACCATATTGGGCTGACTCTGTGGCTGTGCTGCATGCTAATGAGGCTATAGGGGGGCAAACATATTTGAATTAACCATGTGCTGTCTTCCCTGGAACTGCCTCTGTGGAAGCATCAATGTATCGAGTGGAATTGTTTGGCTGGATAGATTAGTCCTACTACATTGCTGTAAGGAACATTGCCAAAAGGCTGGTCAGCTATCAGGTTAGAAGTAAATAAGTACCAGGGAGATTGCTGCCAAGGTAGGGTTAGGAAGTGTGTGTGTGTGTGTGTGTGTGTGTGTGTGTGTGTGTGTGTGTGTGTGTGTGTGTGTGTGTGTGTGTGTGTATCTGCCTGAGCATTAACAGTGAGGGAGTAAAGGGGTGACAGTAGGTGTGTCAGTGTGTGTATGGATGAATGGTGTGTAAGTGAATTCCTTTGGAATGGATATGTGTGTGTGTGTGTGTGTGTGTGTGTGTGTGTATGTGTGTGTGTGTGTGTGTGTGTGTGTGTGTGTGTGTGTGTGTGTGTGTGTGTGTGTGTGTGTGTGTGTGTGTATCTGCCTGAGCATTAACAGTGAGGGAGTAGAGGGGTGACAGTAGGTGTATCAGTGTGTGTATGGATGAATGGTGTGTAAGTGAATGCCTTTGGAATGGATGTGTGTGTGTGTGTGTGTGTGTGTGTGTGTGTGCATGTGTGCGTGTGTGCATGTGTGTGTGTGAGGTTGGATAGTGATGGCTGTCATACTTCTACACAGTCTAGACTAGCAAGGAAAACCTGCAACATTGGGTGGGGGGATCACTAGACACTCGAGATTACCCTAACAATTTGTGCTGTAATAGCACTTAAAGCATTACAGGGATCTGGAGAGGGGGGAGGGGAACTACACTGTAATTAAAACAGTATGAGGGTTGTGTGAGAGGGGGAACTGTAATCACCAGGGATTACTTTAAGGACTCATGCCACAACAGCACTTAAAATATTATATGGATCTGGGTACAGGGGGAAAACACTAGGCATCAGGCATTCCTCTGAAGACTGTATGAGGTCTGGCTGTGGTGGTGGGAGGGTGGGAAGACTTTTCACCAGACATTTTTCTAAAGACTTGGTGGAGACACTAGACTCCATAGATTACTCTGAAGACTTGTGCTGTAATAACACTTAGAACAGTATGGGGGGAGCACTAGACTGTGCTACTCAACTGTCCACTGTACTAACAGATATATTCAACACATTCCTGCAACTAGCCATTGTTCCAAGTTGCTTCAAAATTATGACAATCATTCCATTACCCAAAAAGTCCCAACTGACAAGCCTAAATGATTACTAACCAGTTGCTCTTCCATCAACAGTAATGAAGTATTTTGAGCGGTTTATCAAGAACCATATCTCTTCATACTTAACTGCAACACTAGATACATTACAGTTTGCTTACAGAGCAACTGCTGCATGGCTGATGCACTAGCTATAGCACTTCATGAATCCTTGGCACATCTAGAGAACAAAAATTGCTATGTCAGAATGTTGTTCATCGATTTTAGTTCCGCCTTTAACACTGTCATCCCCCAGAATCTGATATCGAAGCTGATGCAGCTGGGCATCAACACTCCCCTATGTAACTGGATACTGGACTTTCTCATCAACAGACACCACAATGCATGTGTGGGAAATAACAGTTCAATCAGTATTAAAGTGAGCACGGGTGTCCCTCAGGGCTGCATCCTGAATCCTCTGCTGTTCACCTTGTTGATGCGTGACTGCATGGCCAAGCTAGAATCTAACAAAATCATCAACTTCACAGATGATAACACTGTTGCAGGTCTTGTCAGAAATGGTAAGGAATCAGCCAATAGGGATGACTTAGAGCATCAGATAGGCCGGTGTGACAGCAACAATCTGGCCTTAAATGTAAGAAAGACCAAAGGATTAATAGTGGACTTCAGGAGGACTCGAGATACATCAACCACTGGAAATTAAGGGGGTGGCAGAGGAAAGAGACAAAAACACCAAGTTCCTGGGGGGTGCACATCTCAGATGATCGATCCTGGTCGACTCATATAAGCCACTCAGTGAAGAAGGTACAACAATGTCTGCACTTCCTATGGGAATTGAGGAAGGCAAACCTGTCTCAGCCCATCCTGACAGTCTTCTACAGGGGAACCGCCGAGAGCATCCTCTCAAATAACATCATAGTTTGGTATGGGAACTGCAAAGCATCTGACCACAAGACTATCCTGAGGGCAGTGAGGACACCGGAACAAGTCATTGATTCCTTGCTCCCATCCATGGATGATCTGCATGAGACTCTGTGTGTGGGAAGGGCTATAAAGATAATCAATGATCCCTCTCACCCTGCCCATGGCATATACTTCCACATTTCCTCGGGCAGGTGGCATTGCACCTTACACTGCAAAACATCTAGACTAAACAAGAGCTTCTTCTCTCTATCCATAAGGCTGCAAACTTGAATATCAGGCATGGCAGCGAATAATTAGATCAATATGCCACTTGCTATAAAGTATCAGCTATAGTAATCACTCTGGCAAATTGCTTCAATAACTGGTACTGTTAGCCTGAACTTTTATGCTATTACTTCCTAAATGTGTAATAGTCAGGAGGAGTGTCACCACACCATACATGTGCAATATATTCAACATCAGAATATATCATACTACAACTGATGAAGTGCAATAGTCTAAGCAATCACAATCTGAACTCATAGTCTTGCAATACCTACTAGTATAATATTGTCTAATGTCTTCCAGTCCAATTGTGGTAATTTGTTGTTTTGTTAATATTTTAATTATTACTGTATGTGCATTAGTCTTACTGTCATTCAAAGTATGGGTTCATTGTTATGTCTTGCATGGGGCCAAAAGCAACATAATTATTCAGTTGCACTGCTGTGTATATATGATCAACAATAAAGTTTACTTTGACTTTGACTCTGACTAGATACCAAGATTACTACACTTGTATCTTAACAGCACCAAGTACTGGAATCAGAGGTAGAGGAGCCAATAGACACCAGGATCCCAAGGAGATGACATCAGACATGGGACTGCAGCCTCTGTGATATTCTATGGCCGGAAATGAAGACATCAGGGTCATTCAGGCTACTCAGGAACAGGTATGGGGATCATGGTGTGTGTGTGTGTGTGTGTGTGTGTGTGTGTGTGTGTGTGTGTGTGTGTGTGTGTGTGTGTGTGTGTGTGTGTGTGATTTGGTGTTTTTGAATATGAACTTATGAGTGTGGGAGAGTGACTGTTGTGGAGGGACACCTGTGTCTACATGATGTGGTGCTGCAGTTAACTACCATAGGATGCATTGATCTGCACTTTGCAGTAGTTAACTGCAATTCATAGACATTCAGATTAGTTGATAATGTGGTACTTCCTCATTGCAGCTAACATGTCTATGAACTGCTAAATGGTGCATTGCTTTAACAGGCCTTTTTAACCAAGACTCTTAGGGTGATGCAGTAGGGTCTAAGAAATCCCTGGGACAGTTTGTTTGTTGTAATGTAAATAAAATATTTAATATACCTTGAAGATATTCCATGAATAGAACAGGCATGTTTATCGTAATTTAATGTGTTATCCTTTAAAGCATGAATAGTACCTTGAACATATTTACATTTAACATGGAGGACTCAATATCTAAACAACCATTACTGGAGACCTCACTAAATGTTATATGGGCTGCTTGGCATAAAATATTAGGAACATGCATTATCATCCTTTCTTCATATTTTTGTATTTAAAAGAGTAGCATTTAGTAAACTGTGTGAAGGGATTGCAAGGAGAAACTGGTACAGTATCTAAGTACCATTTACATGTGGATGAGTGTTTGAAAAGATTTTTTTAGTAGAGTTCGGTAGGATGTTATGGAAGGGATATTCATAAAATCATCTGTAATTTCATTTCAAACTTCAAGGACAATTGTCGAGAATACAACTTAACTTGTTAGCAAGAACATCAGAATACTCTTTAAGCTAGGTGTAATAATAGAGTCTCAGCCAGACTAGACATACTGTCTGCTGTGCATATAAGATGCATGATGGATCCTGTTTGTTGCATAATACTGTCAAGAGCACAATTTATAAACATTTCATTTAGGAAAGTTTGCAAGTTCTGGCCAACTCAGTAAAATTTATGGCACACTGAGCATGCCCAGCACACCATGCATTCTTACAATCCATATAGCACTGCCACATGAGAATTGCCTACCTATGTTTTGCCTGATAGACTTCTACAGGCTATAAAGCATGACTACTTATCTTTGTTGGAAATTTTTTACAATCAGTTTTGGTTTATGGAGAGTAGACATGGGAGATATTTAATTCAACCAAACTATGAGAAGTATTTTTAAAATCCAAGCTGGAGGTATTAATGCAATCTAAACATCAGTGAGAGGGTTGTGTCATGCGATGAGGGCAGCTTGGTTGTTCTATAGGCAAAAAAGGTAGATGTGACTATTTTGAGATGAAGGAACACAGCTTATGCACAGAAACACTGGCAGTGGTGTATGTGTGTGCATGTGGACGTGTGTGTGTGTGTGTGTGTGTGTGTGTGTGTGTGTGTGTGTGTGTGTGCGTGTGTGCGTGTGTGCGTGTGTGCGTGTGTGTGTGTGTGTGCGTGTGTGCATGCGTGCATGTGTGTGTGTGTTTGAGTACATCAAGCCTTACGCAGGTGCAAAATACCCAGTGCACAGAAATGAGTCAGTTAATTAATTCAAGTTTTATTCCTGCTTAAAGCTTATTGATTACTGTGTCCTCGGCTCCATTTGTAAGTCACGTATGCATTGCTTTAAACAGGTAATATCACTGGCTGTTATGTTTCAAAGGCCAAATGGCATCTCTTTTTAGAAGCACACTTACATTGAAGAGGAAGTACACAGGATTTTGCTCAAACAACAGTTGTGGGCTATGGCAATAATGTTTTCCAGATTTTTAAGTCTCCATCTTACTCTGTAGCATGTGTAGATATACAGAGTTGCATACATAAGCCTAACCACAAACTATACATAGCAGTATGTGTAAAGCTCTGTTGTGTAACCATATCTTTGTTGAATCATGTGCATCTTTGGATAACTTTACAGCTGGGGATGGTTATAGTTTGACACTAGAAGATAATGTACACCTTCCTGTGTCCTTGATGGTCACCATAACCCCCCCCCCACCCCCGGGTGTGCCACAGAAGTCTAGTGACAACCGTAGTTTTATATGAGGCTAACTTTAAACTGTGTTAGCAGTACTATTCACACATTACTAATTTTCTTGATGTTTTATGTTTACTAAAGGCAGATCTTAGCAGTTCCAACACAGATGTGATCTAATCACAATGTACTGTTTGGGGGGGGGGGGTGGAATTACTTTCATCTTTTTGTATTTCTCATTATACTTATCCTGTGAACTACATGTGCAAATATCACTCTAAGATCTCGGTGGGTAAAAGATAGTGGCAGAGGGGAGACTGTTTGCTAGGAGAGTGACTATTGTGTAATAGTCTGAAAATCTAGTGGAGAAGAGGAAAAAATATCTGAGCAGATAATAAGGCAATTAGTTCTAAGTTGTAATAAACTGTTTTTTTATACAGAACCTGAAAGAGTGCTAAATTAAAAAAAAAATCTTTGTTTAAGGGATGGTGGACAAGACTGATGATGCCTGCAGAACATAATGTGATTAAGAAAGGGTGTATTCTAATTTAGGAATGAATGTGATTTTTACATATCTTATGCTTTGAGTCACAAGTGAGAAGTGTGATATTTTTGAATGTCATTTGTAATTGTACAAATGATATGCACACTTACATTACTGATACTTTTTCAGTGTGCCAGTAAAGGATTGGGTGGATTTAAATTAAATTAAAAGACATTTGTACAAGAATCCCTGTCTCACCACCAGTTATTTAAAGACATAAGAAACTACACCAAAAAAAGCAAATATATAATGATAAAAAAAAAAAAAAGAAACATTTTACCTCAAGGCACAATCCACGCATCAATCCAATCTCCAACATTTCTGGAAAAATATTAACTCAATCCTTTACCCTAGTAAACCCCAATCTCCCAGCCCCTACCCCGGCCTTACAGACCAAAATACTGCCTCCCTCCATAACCAGTTTTTTATTGACACCATTAGCAAATTAATGCCAACTAGAACTTCTCCACAAAAATACTTCCTCAAACCATAAATATTGAAGCATGCTTCTCTCTCAACCCTATCCCAATCTTTTACATAAAGTCTGTGTTTCTAAAAACTTAAACCTTGCTCTCCCTCTGCTGACAATCTACTCCCCCTGTTTTTAAAACTAGCAGCTAACACTATTGCCTATCCATTCTCAATCCTTATTAATAGATCTATAAGTGAAGCTACAGTTCCCAATATCATGAAGTCTTTCTACATGATTCCCCTACACAAAGGTGGTAACTCCACTGATCCATCCAATTATAAACCAATTATTATACTATCCCCACTATCCAAAATTCTGGAAAATGTATACATTACCAAATTCCTCATCCACAATAACCTCCTTACTCTTACCCAACATGGATTTCGACCTAATCATACTACTTCTACTGCCCTTCTATGCTTTACTCAGACTATCGCAGAAGCTAGAGATGGCAACAAAATGGTCTCTTGTCTGTTCTTAGACCTTTCAAAAGCATTTGACACAGTATCGCACTCCAAACTACTAAACAAATTGGCCAACTTAAACCTTTCCACATCTCTCTCTTGGTTCTTCAGCTATCTGTCAAGCAGATTACAATATGTCAAATGTCACTCTTCTTGCTCTATGTTTCTACCAATTCACACTGGCATTCCAGAGGGCTCTATCCTGGCACCCATTCTCTTTAACATCTTTACCAGTAACCTCCATTCTTCCACTGCCCACTCAAACCTTATATAATATGTAGACAATTCTCCTCTGATCACATCGTCAAGCGCAATCTCACACACAATAATCTTTCCTCTCTGTTGAAAGTTAGCCTAAAGATAATCAACTTATTCTGAATCTGAAAAAAAAACTCCTTCTCTTTCTCCCCAAAGCAAGTGATCACCATAAGCTCTCCTTCTCCATCACTTCCCTAAATAAAACCATCATCAGTGTTGAAACTCAGAACTAAGAGCAAAATCCAACCAGGAATAAAAACCACTTGGCACAACAGGACCCGCAAGCACGTAAACAAAGGCTTTCAAAATAAGCAGATGTAGAAATCAAACAGCTGCTAGGTCTCCAATAAGATCCTTTAATATAACAAGGCAAAGTAAAAATCCACAATATCTTCCAAGCGCTTTCACTCGACCACTTGCGAGCTTTCTCAAGGCAAAAAACATTGCTGGAAGTTCATTCATATTAAATACTTCCAGAATCATCACATGACTTCCTGTGAACCTTTCCCAACAGGAAAATCACCATATAAGGAAATTCTAAAATGCATTCTTATTATCATTAAAAATAATTCATTTTCTAAAAATCTTGGCAACTAGATACCATATTAAACATAAAATCAAATCAAACTGTTAAAATGTGGCAAAAAACAATTCTGCAAAATATTTTTATAATCACAAATAAATGCAGTGACCCCTTTACCCTCGGGGGTAAAATCAAAGCTCACAATTGAAACCTAGAGTTACTGAATAGCATTGTAAAACATTTCTTTCCTAAGTTTCAAATATATAACATGACATTCCATATATCTTATTATAAGATTTTGTAAATTCAAAATGAGTAAAACAATAAATGTCATGTTGTACCAAACTGTGTTATAAACGGGCTTGCCTCAATTTCAGAACACTACTAATGTTAAGGGTGTCATTCAGACCTGGGTATCTAGTAGCGTCTAAATGGAGCTGCCAAAATAGCTCACGGTATTCTAATTTTGACTCCCAACTGCCCCCTCTTATATCCGGTTGTACCTGTTCCAAAACCATAAACTTTATGTTCATGTCCTTACATGTCAAAGAGTGTTTATAAAAGGCATTACTTTCCTTCCTTACATTGATGTCATTGAAGTGTTCATAAACCCTTCTCCTAAACACCCTTTCAGTTTTCCCAATGTAAAAACCATGGCACGTGCCACAGCATCCAAGATAGACTACCCCCTTAGATCCACAATTAAAATGTTTGTTAGCGTGGAACTTGAATCTTCTAGAGGGAAGGTAGAAGGACCCCGAATTCAGCATAGTGTGGCATTGCTTGAACATCCCACATGGATAAGTGCCTAATTTCTTTCTATTCTGATTCAGTGGATCCTCTAACCTAATTTCTATAGTGTTGAAACTCACACAAATTTACTAGGTATGACAGTTGATGACCAACTAAAATTTGACTTACACATCCAGCAATTTACTAAGAAAACCAATCAAAAACTTGCTCTTTTATATTGTAATAAAAATGTCTATATTCTCATTCCTGACTATCCCTAGCTATACCTACTTCCTAGCCTCCCCTGTGGAGTCCCATTTCTTACTAACCTTTAATCCTGCCTGCTCTTTATACTGGAACAAACTTATAATAAAATCACAAAATCTGCAGCTAACTTACCTAATTTCTAATTACATCCACCGTTTTATAGCTCTTAATAAACTACTCTGGATCGAACTTCCTCATCAACTCAAATTATCTAAACACTTTATAACCCACTTCTTTCTCAATAAGCCAACTGCTTGTCCCTCTCTCTCCAATCTAGTCACTTACTATACTCTTTCCCATCCCTTACATAGTACTGACAAATTCCTTCTCCAAACTTACGGTTCCAAAATAAACATTGGTAGTCTTCTATATAAATCCTCCATTACAAAATTCTGGAACAACCTCTCTGCCAATCTATGGTGCATTACTTGCACTAACCACTTAAAGAAAGTATTGAAGAACTTTAAATGAAATCTTAGCTATGCCCCTGCCATGACCCTTCCAAATCCTGTTTCGATTATCTTCTATCTCCTTCATCTCTACCTTTGGACAGTAAGCCAGCCGGCTCTGCTCCATTTAGCTAATTAATTGAAGGGATAAGGCTGAGCAGATGATGGTGGCATCGTTGGCATATTATACTAAACTGACAGGTTTGTTGGCTTTGTGCAGGTTGATTTTCAAAATACTGAAAAGTACTGGACCTAGAATTGATCCTTGTTGCACACCAACAGAAAAACAGAAACAAGGAGAAAGGGAGATAGGCCCTGATTCCATTTTATGACCTCTTGTCTGTTGAAGAGATAGCTACAGAACTAAGTAAGAGCTGAATGAGACAGTGATAGGGAATATAGTTCATTGATTAGGAGTTGATGCGATACTGTGTCAAATGCTTTTGACAGATCCAGGAACAGGGAGGATATTAGGCTGCCTTTGTTTCTGTTGGTATTTATGGTTTCTGAAAAAAAAAACTAAGCAGAGCTGTTGTTTTGTTTGGTTGTGGTCAAAAGCCATGTTGTGTGGGAGAGAGTAGTTTGTTGTTTATGAGATGGGGTAGGAGTTGGGAATGTATGCATCTTTCTAAGATTTTTGGCAGAGAAGATAAAATTGCAATGGGATGGTAGTTAGAAAGGTCTGTGGCTGAGACACCTTTGTGAACTGGTATAATAAGTGATTTTTTTTCCAGATAGTGCATACATAGTTTTCTGTGATAGTACTATTTATGAGTATTGAGATGGCATATGCCAGGACATCGGCAGCTAACTTAAGATACTTGAGTGGAAGTTTGTCAGCAGTTGATGTGGTGATTTTAATAGATAAATTTCTGCTGCTAATTTGTGATAGCTGAGATAAGGTATTTGGTGCAAAGAAAAGAGTGGGGCATTGTGAGTAGTTCTGGTGAGGACAGAGAGATGGGAGAGTGGATTATATTCTAGCATGGAAAGGGCAGATTGAATGAAGTGTGTGATAAATTAGGTGGCTATGGGTTCTGTGTCATTGTTTACAGTAGGAGATAGGATGGTAGTTTGGCTGGGGTAACAAAGTATGCCATACATATATTTGATGTGTGTGGAAAAAAAAAAAAAAATATATATATATATATATATATATATATATATATATATATATATATATATATATATATATATATATATATATATATATATATATATATATATATATATATATACACATACACATATATGTTTACTTTTAAAATGTTGAAAACAATATGTTCGAGTGTTCACTTACCAGAATCAAAATGCTGAAAACAACACTTTCTGCACACTCAAATGTGCAGACCTGTCCCTTTACGAAAGTTGACACTCAGGAATGTCGAATTTCACTGAAACTACCTGCACTTCCGGATTTCTCCTACGAATGTTTTGCAAGGGGGCAAGCTCCCCTGCACCCCCCAGACCCCCTGCTACTTATATAGAAAAACTCCAAGATCATACTACAGTGAGGGAAAGGGGATATATCCCGATCCCCACTTTAGTGCAATCTCCACGCAGAAGGCCGAATTCACAACAGTGAATGCTACTGTGCATATACTGTTGTGAATTCAACATTTTTTGTTTTGCTTAAATTAAATTTTGCAAAGTATCTTTCACACATGTTGCATCACACAGATGACCGATGACATTTTAAAGGTAAACTAAATATATATATATATATATATATATATATATATATATATATATATGTGTGTGTGTGTGTGTGTGTGTGTGTGTGTGTGCGTGTGCATGTGTATGCTCCCATGCATATGTGTGTGTATATTACCATGCATATGTGCACACACACTCAAAGATAGATAAATAAATAGAAGGTTAGGAGGTTTAGATTGGATTATTCTCCAGTGATTTTCCTTGAATGTTTAAATTATTGTTAGGTGAACTACAGTTAAGTAGTGATTGCTGAGGTGATATGCAATCCAGAAAAAGATCCAGATGCTTGCCTCTCAAACATTCCTTCGCTATCCTGAAAGTAAATTGCAATTTTTGAAAACTGTTTTGTCATACTTTTTGTCCCTGCATTACTGATATCTTTTGGTGATATTCAGTGAAGCTTTGTCCATGGCAGCTAAATGCAAAATAAGACTAAATATTTGATTATGCCAGATAAATGGCAGCATGTTATGGAGTAACATATGATTGCAATTGGGATGTTCTTAGGCAGATAAGCTTCTACAGAAAGTCTAATCAGCATACCAGTTACAGAGAGTATAGTAGCTATATGGAAGAACATAGACATGCCCTCATGCATCTCTCTTCAGAGCAACATTTGTTATGGCCATCTTTCTGTCCCCACACATATGAAGCATTCAACCTTTGCTATGAGAATCACACTAGATGCTGAAGGAGTAGAGACAGTACAAGTGAAAACAAACTGCACTATTCCCTGGGGCTTTTCTTGCTTTTTTAGCTAACTGTCATATCTACCCAGTCTCCAAATCTTTTTAATTTCAAAGTTCTGATGTATTACATCAGAATCTGTCTAAAACAAATTCTTTAAAAAAAATTAATTACGTGCCTTCGTAGGAGAATATGTTATATTTCCAATTATATTGGAGATTAAGGTACTGAAATGTTTGTGGGTATACCATATTCCTTCCTAGCCATCTCATTGGAAGATTAATTATTTATTTATTTTTTCTTTTAATTTTCTCTAGCTAAAAATTTAATTATAATATGGCTAACTTTGGTTCAAATCATCCATCTTTTTAAAATGACACTTCTTCATTAGGTAAACTATTAATTCTCCATGTCAAAGAAAGGAATTAAACCATCTGGAAAAAAGTATAGCAGATTTGATTTGTAATACAGAAATGTAGAAGCAGGCTATAAATGCAATAATGTTCCTGAAAAAAGTTGATATTTCCACACCATTTTCAGATGACACATTAGAGGACATTTGCTTACTTAGTACTATCTGTTATTGCAATCCTTGGAATGATGTATAAAAAGGCAGCCTCCTTATTAAAACTGCAGGACCCTATAATTTAAGTCCTGACACCTGAAGTCTCAAGACTGTGATTTAAAAAGCAAACAACTAAGTCTGAGTACAGTTGTGTACACTTTCCATAAATGTAGATGTTTGAGTTTATTCACTATTGCAGTCATCACACTTGGGTTATCTGCCTGCAGGTAGCCCTCAATTGGCCTGAATACCAGAGTATTAGTATTTCTGCGTCAGATGCTGGTGCTTCTTCCATGATGTCAAGTCATCAGGGGTATAAAACAGGCAGCTGATGCCATTACATTAGTTTTTCTTGCCCCAGATGTCAGGAGCCCCCAAACTGGGAGCTAGTATAAGGTGGAGAAACACCACCAGTACAAACTAAATACCGATGCCATTAGGAATTGCCATGGAGAGGAGAGGTAGATAGACAGAGAAAGCCAGGGGGCTAAAGGGAGGGAAACCAGGACTGCAACAGTGAATACACTCGAACATCAACATTTATGGTAAGTGTACACAACTGTACTATGTTCTTCACGTTTCACTGTTCCAGTCATCACACTTGGGTTGATTCCAAAAGCTGAGGAAGGGTGGAGGCAGTCAAGAAGTGTTAGGGCTGGCTAGTAGGCCTTGCAAGACTGCTGTAGCAAATCTTGCCCTGGATTTGGAAAAGATAGGCAAGTGGTAATGCTTGGTGAAGGTGTATACAGAACTACATGTTGCACCTTCCAGAATGTCCCCAGTAGGGACTCCCCTGAGAAATGCTGTAGAGGTAGAAGTATCCCTAGTGGAATGTGTTCTGATCCCCCCCGAGGGGTTGGCTTTCCATGGTGCTTGTAGCAGAAATGGATGTAGTGTGCTATCCATTTGGAAATGGTTTGTTTTGAAATGGCCTTAGCCTCTGCCCCTGTAGCAAAACTGACTAGCAGCTGGTCAGATTTTCTGAAAGGCTTAGTCCTATCAAGGTAGAACCTGAGCTGTCTGTGCACGTCCAAAGAGTGCAGGATCACTTCCCCTTTATTCTGAGGGTTAGGGAAGAAGGTTGGCAAATGGATGGATTGGTTTAGAGCCACACTGGACACCACCTTAGGCATAAAGGACAGGTTAGTCCTGAGGGAAACCCTGTCAGCATGGAAAATAATAAGGAGTTCCACAGCCATGAATGCCTGTAACACAGACACTCTTCTAGCTGAAGTTATGGCTAAAAGCAAGGCTGTTTTCCAAGAGAGGAATTTTAACTCTGCTGAAGTAGCAGGTTCAAAAGGGGGAAGTGTGAGATTTCCACTACAATGTTAAAGTCCCAGGCAGGGGTGGGTGCTCCCCTTGGGGGCCTTAAGTTGTTAGCCCCTCTCAGGAACTGTTTGATGAGAGGGTGAAAAAATAGAAGTGGTTCAGTATTGTAATGAGCCAAAATGGCAGAGGCATGAATCTTAATGGAGGAGAAGGATAGGCCTCTGTTGAATAGTTCTGCTAGGTAATTTAGGATAACAGGCAAGGATGGCACTGCTGTGTCCTTTCCTTTAGACTAAATCCAAGAACAATATATTTTCCACTTTTCAACATTAGATTTCCTAGTACTAGGCCTTCTGGCTTCAAGAATGACATCCAGCACCTGTTTGCTTAGGGTTGCTGGTAGAGTAGTCAAGGAATAAATCAGGCTGCAAGATTTAGGGTTTGCAATTGTGGATGCAAAATCTGTCCCTCCTGCTGAGACAGCAGGGTAGGGGTCTGGTGTAGGTGGCAGGGTGGCACCGTTGTCAGGCTGTGCAGGAGTGGGTACCAGTGCTGCTGTGGTCAGTCCAGGCAATCAGAATTGTCCTTGGCCTGTCTTGTTTTATCTTGAGTAGTACTCTTAAAAGAAGGGGCAGAGGGGAAAGGCATAGATTGAGAGGTTTTCCAGTGAAAGGATAGGGCATCTACCTTCCAGGCCTTGCTGTGAGGGTACCAGATGCAGTATTTGCTCAACTGGTGGTTCTCAGGGGAGGCAAAGAGATCCACCTCTGGTGTCCCCCACCTCTGGATCAGAAGGTTGAAGGTGTTGGGTTCCAATTTCCACTCGTGTGGATCTAGGAGATTTTTGTGTAAGTCGTCTCCCAGTGAATTTTATTTGCCTGGCAGGAATTGAGCTTGTAGATGGACTTGGTTGTTCAAAGCTGTGTTCCACAGGGCCATGGCTAACCTGGGTAAGAGTGGGTTCCCCCCTGCTTGTTTATGTACCACATAACTGTGGTGTTGTCTGTTTTTATCAGCAGTTGCCCTGGAAGGATTATGTATCTGAAGGCTGTCAGAGCATTCTGTACAGCTAGCATCTCTTTTTGATTGATGTGCAGGAGAATCTGCCTTGGACTCTAGTGGACCTGAATGCATTTGCCTGCAATGTGAGCCCCCCATGCATAGTCTGATGCATCTGTGGTCAGAGTTTGGGCAGCGTGGGGTTGATTAAATGGCAGTCCCTTGTTGTCGTTGCATGCTTCTGCCCACCAAAGGAACTCTGCCCTTAGAAAAGGTATGATAAGAATGACTGTTTCCAGGTCCTGAGAATGCTGGCACCAAAGACTTTTTAAGTACTACTGAAGTTTCCTCATATGCAGTCTTGCATATGGAATTAGCAGAATACATGAGGCCATGAACCCTAGGGCTTGCAGTATTTTTCTTGCAGATAGCTGGGTTCTGGTGGCTATTTGTTTGAGGTAGTCTGTCAGATAGACCTGTTTTTCTGAAGTGAGAAATGCCATCTGGGAAGTTGTGTCCAAGCTTGCTCCCAGGAATACAGTATTTTGACTGGGTACCAGATGAGATTTCTTTCCAATGAAGTGACAAGGCTTTTTACAAATGCCTGGTGCTGAAGCAACAATTCCTGACTGTCCACCTGAATCAGGCAGTCATCCAAGTATGGGTAAATTTGGATATTTCTCTGCCTGCAGTATGCAATGGTTGGAGCCAGGCACTTTGGGAATACCCTGGGCGCAGTAGATAAGTCAAAGGGAAGTGCAGAGAACTGATAGTGCATATATCCTGCCCTGATACGTAGATATTTCCTGCATGACTCCCTTATGGGGATGTGTAGATAAGCTTCTTTTAAGTCTAGGGTGACTAACCAGGCATCCTTTGCTAGCATAGGGAGAAGCTGTTGCAGGGTAAGCATCTAGAATTTTGGGATCACCAGGAAGGTGTTGAGAATTGAAAGATCCAGGATTGGGCACCAAGAGCCCTCTTTCCTGGGCACCAGGCATAGTCTGGAGTAGAAACCCTGACCCTTTTGTTCTACTGGAACAGGCTGAATAGCTCTGATATTGAGCAGGGAAAGTACTTGCTATTGAGCCTCTTCCCACTGGTTTGAAGGAAGGTCTGGAAAGCCGCTTGGGGTTGGCAGAGAATGGAAATAAAATTTGTACCCCTGGGATACAATGTTGAGGACCCATCAGTCCTGAGTGATGGACATCCATTTTTTTTTTTTTTTTGCATGAAGGGCAAGTTTTCCTTCTAGGGGCACAAGGACTTGGGCAGGGCTGGGAAGTAGAGTTGAGAAGTCATTGTGAACTTTTTCCATAGGGAGGTGGGTTAACACTCCCTGTTTTGGGGATGGGAGCACTCCATTGCTTAGCTCTCTGCATACCCTGAGACTGTAGTCTGGGTGGTCTGATTCCCCTGGGTCTTGTCTGGGAAGGTCTAGAGGGGGCTGGAAAGGACCAGTGTTTTGAAGGGCAATGCCCACTGAATCTAGGTGGTTGCACTTGTAAGAATTCTTTAACAGTTTGCATAGATTTAGCTTTTTCCTCCATCTTTTTAAGAACTTCTGCTTTGGTGCCAAACAAACAGTCCTTATTTAAGGGAGCGTCTAGTAATTTGGATTTAACATGATCTGGCAAGGTCTGTTCCTTCAGCCAAGCATGTCTTCTTAGTACAGAAACAGTGACTGCAACCCTGCAAGATGCTTCTAGGGCATCAAAGCCACACTGGAAAGTATGCTTATTAACTTGGTTTGCAGAATGCATTAGCTCTTGTAAATCATTATTTTCTGCACAATCTGGAAATATTACCATTCTTTGTTTAATTAGTTCCATAATATGCTGCCGATACTTCAGCATGTGAAACTGGCAATTCAATGCCCTGATAGCAAGAGTTGCAGAGGCATATACCTTCTTACCCCATCTGTCTAAAGCTCTGGAGTCCCTGTCCGAAGGGGTTGGATTTTTGGTTGTAGTAGCCTTAATACCTTTTGGTCCCTGGGAAATGATCTCTGGATCAGCAGTAGGATTCTTGAAAAGAAACTTGTGGGAGTCAGGTACTCTGTAGTACTTGTCAGGTTTCCTAGGGGCCAGAGGTAACGTGTCTAAAGTAAGACTAGATTCCATAAAAACATCATCCACAACATACAGGACAGGGGGTATAGCTAAAGGTCTGTGCTGAGGCAACTCTAAAAATTCTCTGAGTCTCTTTTTGGACTGAGGATAATTTTGGCATTCCCAGTGGAAATTTTCTCTTAAAGTATGCAAGGTTTCTCCAAAAGAAAAATCCTCTGGATGGGAGGCAGAGGGAATGGATTCCTCTGCATCTGAATCCTCATAGGCTAATAAAGGCATGTCCTGATAATCAGAAAGGTTAGAGTCATTGGACTCCTGGTCTGTACAATCTGAAGGTAACTGAATTATTTGTCTCTTAGCAGGGGAAGACTGGCTTTCCCTAATTAGCATAATAAGGTCTTCAGCCATTCTAAGCATTTGTTTTTGTGACATGGGAGCCTGAACATGCGCTTTGGTCATCGGTTTTCTAGGAGTAGTGCATACTCTGGTCCTAAGAAACTTGGTAGTTTTGGCTAAAAATGAAGCCATCGGTTTGATTTGAACATCAGTAGGACAGAGTACACCCTCAGAAGCCGGTGCCTGCATAGTGGCTCTGGACCCATCCAAGGTAGAGACATCCACAGGTGCCATAGTTGAAGAAGCATCTCGCAGCATGCTGGACTCCGAATGGGTCTCAGCAGAGGCCTGCGAATCAATAGAAGTGGGCATCAGGGACTGCAAAGATACCTCACTGAGTACCGGCAGACTGGCAACTAGCTTAACGAAAGTGTTGGCGGCAGTTTTGGACCTATGTGGTCTGTCTCTGTCTTTATCCTTACATTTTTTCAGAAGATCGGTAGTCAGATGGCTTACCTAAGCCATTTCAGAATACGGAGAATGACAGCAAAAGAATTCAGTGACAAAGATAGCCCGATGACGAATGGTTTGTGTGTTAAACAAGGCACAAAACCGACAGCGAGGGACGTCGTGGTCTGGACCTAAACAGGTGACGCAGTAAGAATGAAAATCTCTGTGAGGTATTTGCTTTCCACAGGCAAGACAATTATTAACTTTTTCTGACATTGGTTAGAGCAAGAAAAAAGGATCCCCAATGGGGTACCTAGCTTTAGAAGACTTTAGGATGATTAACATGAAAAACAAAAATTTCAGGTAGTGGCCAACTCTCACTTGCAAACTGCTTCTGCTTCGGGCTCCTCCTCGGCAAGAAAGACTGATGTAATGGCATCGGCTGCCTGTTTTATACCCCTGAAGAGCTGACGTCATGGAAGAAGTGACAGCATCCAATGCAAAAATACTAAGACTCTGGTATTCGGGCTGACTGAGGGCTACCTGCAGGCAGATAACCCAAGTGTGTTGACTGCAACAGTGAAACACGAAGAACATCCACTGTTACATTATCAAAACAACTTTCTGTGGGCGTTTCACCTCCCTTTGCTCCCTAAAATGAGAAGCTTCAGCAAAACATCCCTGCTACTTTTATATATTGACTCTGAGATTGCTGCACTTTGAAGTAGTCAAAATTCTGCAGTATGAAGTTCCCTGCATTTGCAGTTGTACAATTCATATTTTCTCAGTCACATTCCAATAAATTTCGGTAGATACTCAAGTAAAAGTGTTATCCTGAAACATAACAGACTTTTTTCACTAGGAGTTCCTGTCATTGGGTACCAGAGTTCTGCATGATCACAAGCAAATGTCAAAGTCTTCTTGGGGTAACTTTGAAGTCCATGGCAAATGAGGATGTGTGCTGTAGAGTTTTCATTGCTGCAGTCTTAGCAATGCCTAAACAACCATTGTTTAGTTTCATTCAGCATGGGAGTGGAGAATAAATAATTTCCATCTGTACTATAGGAAGTTTTAGACTAAGCTCTAACAACAGTGACTGTTCTCTTCCGATGTGCATAACTTAGGAAAATAATGGATAAACCATTTCATTTTCCTTCTAAATTTGCAGACTCCCTCAAGTTGTGTGTTTCTGTTAACAGACACTCTGCAAAAAAAAATATTTATTTTGCAGGTTTTTTCTATGACAAAATAGCCTGATTGGGCATGCTCCAGCAGCTATGGTTTTGTTTTGTTTTGTCTTTATCAAAGAAAATACTTTGCATTTCTGTTAAATGACACAAAAACATAAAGGTCTCTGCTTTTTGTCTCTCCACTGATGTAACAGTACTTTGATTGAAAAGATGGAGATACAGAGAGAAAGAATGATTTTTGTCACGCATTTGTTTCATTTAGAGGGGCATGTCACTAATTGCTGTACAGTTCATCTTGAATACTAGGTTACTGATGTTAACACATATGGTTCTCCTGTGTATCACCAAACTACTCACCCCTAAGCATCAAAAACACCAAAAAAAAAAAAAAAATAATAATAATAATACTTGAAACACAGAGGGGCCAAAAAGTTAACATTAATAATTTTTGCAGGGGCGCAATGCCTAAATACACTGCAAAACTTACATATACTAACTCCATTATCACACCAACTCAAAGAAGTGAGAAATCATCCAAAAGAAAGGAATCATAGATAGCACACACATAGAAATCATACCAGCAGCAGTGCCAGAAATATTACATGTAGCTTCCCATCATTTCTGTTTCTCTTTGGCTGCCAATCTGCCTTTATGAGCTAGAAACATATGGAAATCATAGAGGAGAGGGAATGATGTAAAATTTCTCACACAGCCAAGAAGGGATGTACAGGCAGTGCAAAATTCAGGTGCAGACTGAAAGTTGCAAAGATAGATAGATAGATAGATAGATAGATAGATAGATAGATAGATAGATAGATAGATAGATAGATAGATAGATAGATAGATAGATAGATAGATAGATAGACAGATACATAGATACATAGATAGATAGATAGATAGATAGATAGATAGATAGATAGATAGATAGATAGATAAAGCAAATTGACTGTATCTGTAAGACTTAACTGGGAAAGTAAGCACTTTGTCAGGAGAAAAATACTTAAATATCTTTGTGTTTTATATATTTTTGTACAATTTTAACAGAATAAGTGGTAAAACAATTATTGGAAACAGCATGCATTTCCAGTAGCTAACCTTTTTAACAAGCCATTAAAATAGACAAAGCTTCTACTAAGTAACAGATGAAGCAAGTGTTTCTTCCCACACATAGAAGCCAGATGAAAGAATGACATTTTTAAGCTATTGCTATAACCCAGATGCTGGATAAGTCAAGAAATGAACAAGAAGTGCACACAATTTGAAAATATTAGATAAACAACTTTCATAAATATGTAATTGAATCAGAAAATGCTATCAGAATTTTAGAATGAAATACCACAGATACAATAATTTTATAACCATTTTTAACACAATTTATAACAACTTTGAAAAAAAAATAATAAGCCTTTAGTAAAATAGGATCAATACTTCATTTAGTATGTAGGAAAAGGGCAGATTTTGCACACAATGTGGTCCTTATCTTCCATTAAAATTCATAGTTGTGTTGTCTATGTGTCAATACAATTACTTTGTTATGATGTCTACAATATGTTTGCCACTGCACAGAACACAAAATACTAATCTTTACTGTTTTACATTACTCCTGAAAAATACAGATGACTTTATTTTTGAGAAGGTCAAATAATGCAAACCTCTTTTCAGATTTACCTTATATTATATCATTGTAGTTAATCTGCTAGTAATATTTCAATACCTTCCATTAAGATACAAGATATTCAGTAGTCAGGTCCCCCATTGTTTAATCCTGACAGACAGAGACTGGAGACTTTCAAGTAGAGAAGTTGCCATCATAAAGCCATTTTGGGTAACAACAATCTGAATGTATTTCAAATTCCAGTTATCATTACAAAGTCAAATGTTTAACTTTTACATTTGCTGCATTTGTAAAAAAATGAAATTAAGACTTTTTTTCTGAAGTAAAGCTGGCTAGCTTTCATGGCCGCTAGTGTTGGCAACCTAATTAACTTGAACACAAGTATTCATTCTCGGTGTTCTTTTTATAATATTTTAATTAATTGTTGTGAAGGGAAATTTCAGTATATGCAGTCTTTTTATAAGCTATATGCAGCCTTATTTTTGATTTCAGGAAAATATGTTGGAACTATTCCTTTGGGTAGCAGCTGAGGATATATGTTTAGCACTCAGCAGTATTCTTAAATCAGTCAACTAAAGAGAAGTGACTGCTATGTAAGCAGATTTTTTGGAAACAAAATAATGACTTCTGCACAGACATTGCTATGCTACATAAGGCTTGGTACACAGTCTTAATGTTCTGTCATTAAAATGCTATAATTAGATATCTGTAATTTGTTTCTGCAAGGCTGCCTTGTTTAGGCTATTGAACGTCAGGTAAATGCTATAATTTCTTTACCCCTGTCTAAAAGCTTAGACTTCTTATGTGTGGCATTTTAATAACAAACACTTTTTTTATAAAAAAAAAAATCAGGAATATGCAAGTTAGTATGAAATACAGTACCTATCATGGGATTTTACTAGCACTTTTCATAATTATCAGATAGTTTGCTTTCATGACAGATATAAAAACTATTTGTATTTATCTATCTATCTATCTATCTACCTATCTATCTATCTATCTATCTATCTATCTATCTATCTATCTATCTATCTATCTATCTATCTATTTTGCTATAACATGTTCCTGTGCAACAAAGCATGTTTCAGAACACTGATGAACATTTTTGTCTTGCAAGATGAAGCAATGTATTGAAGCAACTTTCACTAAAGTAAAAATATGACAAATACAGATATGCAAGTATACTTTTTTTCTGTAGTGCAATTTTCTTGAAGAGCTGAAATGTAATGTCCAGTTTTTTAGCATTCTGTCATAAATCAGTGTTGACAACAGTATTAAGAAAAGGCAATTAGAGATTTGTCAAGTCCTTGTATCACTGATAGACTTTGAAGCTAATTTCTATATGTACGCAAGCACTACTGCATTGTGCAAGTTATGTACTACTTACCTTGTTTAAAACCTTCAGTTGCTCAATAGATTTAGTGGACGTATTCAAGCAAGAATGTTAAGTACTGTAAATGCTATGTGCTTCATATTTCACTGTATTGAGAGCTGCCACCAATACATCATAGTCTAGGTTGCTTTCTGGATATTGTATTTTTCATAATTCTTTTCACTTTTAATCTGACACCTGCTATTTGTGTGTGCTATACTTCTGAAAACATACGTAAGAATTATTTTCGTATTAATAGGTCTGATGACAACTTTAAAATTAAGAGTATTTTATATAATCCTGTAAATCAGGATTAACCGAAACATGACTAAGTCTTCTGTATAGAAAGTTTATTGAGGTTAGAGCTTTCATGGTTGGAATGACCACTTCTTCAGACCAAAAACATTACTAAACAAATCCCAATCTCCTTAAAAATGTGTGAACCACCTATCAAACACCTTTACATTCTAAAGCAACTTATCATAATCATTTAAAGCACATTAAAATAAAATAAAATTTGTTTACTGTTTTTCAAACTATATAGATATGAATAATTATTTCTTATATCCTGATTCAGGACAGGATTCACATTTAAAGTATTTGCGAGCTGTGAAACATGCCGTATAGTGTGGTTAGCACATTGCATTCAATGCAATGCTCCTTCTATGTCGGTAAGACTAACTGGAATTTCAAAGAATGAATAAAGGAACATTTTTATAATATACGGACTGCTAATATGATGAATGCTTTGGCTAAACATGTCGAAGAATACACCTCACATGGTTTTAAAATATCTAGTGATAGGAAACCTACATGAAAGTATCTGCATAAGTGATATTAAGAATAATACTAAAAGATCTGAACTTATGTGAATTGCTAAAATTAGAGCAGATAAGGGTGGGTGGGTCTGGATAGCAGTGTATCACTAAGACCCATTTTAGAAGCTTGTGACTTACCCAGGTAAGCCAATACAGTAAATAGGCATAGGTTATGTTTCAACATTGCCTAATCTTCAAGTTTTCTTTAAGTAAAATGTTTATATTTATTCTATAAGACCTTATTGATTAAAATATTCATCATAGAACTCTGACAAATCATGGTCGGGTAATAGCGATTGGCTTATCTCAAGATTGTGAAGTTTTGATAGGTTGATAACACATCCCACTAAGAGGCTGGTTGGAAGAAAGAACTCTGTTGTAATAGGTAGGATTCTAACATTTAGATGCCATTGATGTGTGGATTTAGTACATCGAACAGGGACCGTATTCCTAATACATTCTGTTATGTCAGTTTTGAGTGATTTCCCTGCATTCATTTTACATGTATTTAATATTTCAAACATTATCCTGTTTTTCAATGGGTGGAGTTTATTTTAACAGTTCTTGGCCTGTTAATAATACTGATTGTTTGAGCCTTGTCCCCCTTCAGCTTGTGCAGTAATCCCTACTCTCCACTAGACAGTATACACTTAATTCAGATCCTTCCTATTCTCTGTGATTAAAAATAACCCTTGAGCAACCCTTTCACTGCTGTTTGCTTTAGTTTTGTATCACTTGAGCCCCACCTGTTTATTTGCATCTCTTTAGATTCCCCTTCATTGGCAATGTATCTCCTTACTCTAATATGTGCATAAACTGGCTACTAATAAGCAAGTCAATGTGAATATACCCTCCCAACTTTAATAAACTTTGCTTTCTCATCTCTCCTTCACTTTACAGGTAGTGCTTGTATTATTACACCCCCCCCCCCGTGGTCTTTACAGATAGTTTTCCACTGCTTACCTCTCTGGTTTCTGTTTGCTATGTTCACCCTCTCCCCTCCCTGCTCCCAATTCCCTTCCTAACTCCTACCACACTCATTTCATCCAATCAACCCACTCCGCCCCCAGCATTCTAATCCTCTCAGATTTCCTAACCTGTCCCTTAGTCACACACACTATATTCCCCACTTCCAATAATCACTAACAAGTGTCCCCCCCAACCCACTTATTTCCTGCTCTACAACTATCTCTCATTATTCCCACTGCCCACACTCCTATCTCAGCCTACTAATCTCTACCACCCCATCTCACATTTACTTCTACACATCTCTCATTCTACATCATGCTCCATCTCCCCACCTGCATTCTCACTTCAGCCTTCCACATATCCCTCCTCTGCCCTCTTCTATTCCTTACTATCCTCCCTGGCTTCTCAGACTCTTTACTACTACATATAACTTCTTCCTCTCAAACAATCACCCTCATTCCTTCTCCTCCATTTCCCATGAACTATACCCTCTAAATACAACTCTCGTCTATAAATGTAAGCTCCATCCAGTGCCTCTCTCTGCTAACCCAATTCACTTCAATCAATACCCAAAGTATTTGTAATGAAACATCCAGCTTACATGTCTGGCTGTCACATAACCATCCTGACATATTAACTGTCTCAGAAACATGGCTCAAACTTCATATCAAAGATACTGAAATTCTTCCCCCTGACTACCAAATCATACAGAATGACAGACTTAATAAGAGAGGAGGAGGAGTAGCCATAATTTACTCCTCTTATCTAACAGTCATTCCATAAACTAACCTCATTTCTAAATTCTCTCTTGCTGAACTATCCATAGCCTTCCTAAAACAATCAATAAACATAAAGCTTTATGTATAGCTGCCATTTACATCCCCCCTGGTGATAGCATCCCCATCCTTGAAGACATTCTCTCATGGTTCTCTTCCAACATCAGCAAGGAAACATTCATCCTTGGCAATGTAAACATCAACTGGGCCACCATCTCCTCACAATCTCTGAGCCAAACAATTAATCTCTTTAACTACTCCCAGCTAATAACCTACCATACCAGACCCATTAAAGATGGCTCCTCTGGCACCACACTAGATTGGATCTTAGAAACTCATCCCAACCTAATCTCAAACAGCCAAATTATACCTGACCCCCTTAGTGACCACCTACCAGCCAATGCCCTCCGATGTGCCTCTTCTGTCCAAATACAACATCAATACATTTAAACTCATAATCACACCAACTTCAATCCACAGACATTTTCCAACTGTTTAAAAAAAATGAATTCAGCCCCCTGAAAGACTCTGTCTCTGGACAGTGCAGCTAATTACTTCAACAAAATCTTGCGAGACTTACTAAACAGCTTAGCCCCTTACTCTGGAAGAAAGCTTTTGTCACCCTATACACAAAGGCGGCAATAACACAGACACTACAACTTCTGTCCTGTAGCTATTCTCTCACCTGTTTCTAAAATCATTGAAAAGTGCATTCATCACCAACTCTTGCCATAACTAACACACAGTCATCTTCTTACCCCAACACAACATGGTTTGAGGCCTGGCCACAGCACTGCCACTGCTCTGCTGTCCTTCCTTGACACCATTAATTGTGCTCGTGACTCTGGGAAAACTGTATCCACCCTTTACTTAGGGTGTAAACACTGTTTTAAAAATGTATGATTATATTACCTGCTTGCTCATTTGGAGCCTGTAAAGTGTGTGTAACTTGTAATCATTTTGTGATTTTTACTGTATGTTCTACCTTGGAGCTTTTCTCCCCAGACCTCCGCTGAAAATGGACATGTATCCAGTAGGGCGATCCCAGTCAACAAATGTAAAATAAATAAATAAATACTTAGATCTCTCCAAAGCCTTTGACACTGTTTCACATCCTCTACTCATACCAACTTTCCTCCCTCAGTTTCTCTCTTTCCCCCATAGCCTGGTTTACAAGTTATCTCTTTAATAGACAGCAAGCTGTTAAATGGAAAAAATCCACTTCATCCTTTCTCAACAATCCCTCCAGTGTCCCCCAAGGCTCTATTCTTGGTCCCTTACTTTTCAATATTTTCATTAATAACTTTCACATATTCATAGATAATGCTAGACTGGTCCAGTATGCTGATGATTCCACAATCATCTGTACAGCAAACTCTCCCTCTGAACTCCTTCAAAAAACCCAAACAGCCTTCTCCAATACCAAAACTTGGATGCTAAACAACCATCTCGCTCTCAATGCTAACAAAACAAAAATCATGATAGTCTCTCCTTCAAGAAATTTTACCATAGAGAAAAGCCCCTTTAAAATAAAAAGCCACAATATCACTTTAATCAGTATTGTACCTCACACCAAACTAATTGGAGTCACCATTGATGAACATTTAAAATTCGATATCCACATCCAAAATAATATAAAAAAAGACAAAAAAATAGGCCTGTTGTACAGACAAAATCGCTATGTAACCGCTTCTACCAGACGTACTCTAGCCTCATCCTACCTGCTCCCCTCTCTTATGTATGGTGCCCCTCTACTTACTCATCTCCAACTTAGCCTAAAAAAGAAACTGGAAGCCTGCTTTAACAAAGTATGTAAATTTGCTACAGGGTCCAAATACTCTACCCATCACTGCCATTCCCTCCACTCCTTAAACTGGCTTGAGCTTCCTAATTTCATGAAATTCTTACAATTCACCACTGCTCAAAAACTCATATTCCAATCCTCCATCTGTCCTCTCTTTTATCTATCTTAACCCCTTACCTCCCCAGTCATACCCTTAGATCTGAAAACCAAAACCTCCTTAAAATCTATAAACTGCTTTGCCCACCTGGCCAATTACTTATATCACACCCCTTAGCTAAACTATGGTATTCCCCCCCCTCTGCTGTACTCACAACTAATCTAATTTCATATCTCTCCTCCATTCTTAACTTACCTCAAACTGGGACTGTTCCTGCTTCCTTCCCACCTAAATTACACTGTCGTTTTTTTCATACCTCCTTCAGTCTCATCTACTATTACCTCTGATTACTAATATTATTGTTAGAACAAACACTAAACTTGTATTAACACTTTTTTAAATTATATTATCTGTATTACTTTTGAATTTATCTATATTTTAACATTTGTGTTTTTTAAAAAAATACTACCTGATTTTGTATTTATATTTTAAATTGTATATTTACACTTTTGTATACTGTATATTCCATACTTTACTTATGTTATATTCTATTAACTGCTTTTGGAGCTTTTCTCCCTGGGCCTCCACTAAATATGGGCTCTGCTTGGCCCAGTGGACTTCCCCTTCACCAAAATGGAAATAAACAAAAAAATAAATAAATACAGAAGACTTAGTCATGTTTCCGTTAATCCTGCTTTTCATGCTTTTTTATTCGATATTTTTTTAAAGATTCACAATTTATCCTGGGCACTGTTTTTTTCTTGTTTGGATATAGCATATTATATAATGACTGACATTTATGACTTCCTTTATGAAGTTATTTTTTTTCTTTCCTTTAAACAGCTTCCTCAAAAATGCAACCTATTAAAAGTATAAGACTCATTATTGCAAGTGCAAGAACTAAGAAACATGTTGTACACCCAAACTCACAGCAAAGTGTCAAATGTATTGTTATGTATTACATTTTATTTTCTCTCTTTGCCCCTCACACCCAGATTTACCCCACTCCCACGTGTCTCCCTGATTATGTTGTCAGCATAGCTCGTAATTAACCAACTGCTTCTTTCCTGGCTGTCTGTGATGTAATTACAGAGCCATGTGGTCACACTGATGTCTTAGGGTGTCATCCTTGTGGTGCTATTTTAGCAGCACATAAAGAGTGAAAGATCCCAGAAGATACACTGCACTTGAAACCTTCATCTGCATGGCAGATGGCCAACAGTCCCTAGCAATAACACCTCACCAGTGGGTGTCATCCTTGTGGTGCTATGTTAGCAGTACATAAAGAGTGAGAGATCCCATATGAAGATAAGACACACTGCACTTGAAGCTTTCATCTGCATGGCAGATGGCCAACAGTCCCTAGCAATAACACCTCTCCAGCATAATAAAATAAAAGGTTCATAGGTACTTAATAGGTTATTGGTCTGTAAAGATCTTAAGAAGCCTAAACTTACAGCTCATGGTAGTTTTTAGTCTTTATATTTTATGCATACATTGGGCTGAACAAGGATATGCTGGAGATTTACATGTTTCCCAATGAATGAGGGACAGGGGTGCCAAAGCAAGGTTGAATATGTGGTTTCCCACCCATTCAGTCAAATCACATTCCAATAGAGCAAGAGAAGTATTTTGCTTGATGTGCAGTTGAAGACGGTTCCATAGGAGCAGTATTATTTATCTTGCAAACCTTTCCTTGCAACACGTTCTATGTATTTTGCAAAAAAAGACTGAGATTCTTTGAGTGGTCGATTATGATACCTATAAATCTACAAATGTGTAATAGGTCTGACAGAAAAGGGCTGTTGAGGCTAGCCTGTATAATACTGAAAAAAGGGACAAAGCCTTTGAAATGGTCTGCACAGTTTTTTAATTTAGGCCCTTAGTTGCGACAGGTGTCTGGAAAGGTACATACTGAAAGGGGCATTATTCTGAAAGTTTGGCCTAATGAGTGTTGAATGTAGTGGAATGATTATATCCATGAATCTGAAGAAAAAAAGCTTTAGCTATCAGCTGTGTGATGATAATTTTGTTTTTATTAACCTTTGTTGATGGGGTTAGGCCCACTGGACTAGTGGCCTCTTTTTAGGGAAGACCTGAAGTGGTATTCACACTATTATGGGAAATTTGGTCAGGGCATCAGAGAAATATACATACTTTTTCAATAGGTGTCAGGAGATCGATCTTTTACATCCATCTGTGATAACACCAAATCAAGCAGACGAGACCTCAGTTTGAGGTCTCATCTGAAGGATGGCTAGGCAAGAGTGCAGAATCCACTAATGCTGCACTGCAGTGCCAGTAATCCACACACCTGGAGTAGAAATAGAACCAAGTCTTCTGGTCTTCCAGCACCAAATGCAAGAGTGCTACCTGTTGAGTCCCTCTCAATGTGATAGTTATGAGAAGAGTACTGTGTTCTGAAGGATAAAGTTATACACATATTGGAATTTAAGTTTAGTTTATGATTCTGATACCAGCTATTTGTTTGGGACAGGCCTTCTTGAAGGATCTTGCTTGCCTATGTGAAGTTTAAGATGGTGCCAAGTTAACTTTGACCTCCGATAAGTAGATGCCAAAGATAAGTGGCCATAGGACAGAACCCTGGAGTACACCACTAGTGACAGGCCTATTGGAGGAGGTAGAGCTACCCACCCTAACTTTCTGAGTTTTATTTATGAGGCAAATTACTACTGATTGAGTTATATAGGGTTTTGACATGCCCTAGTCAAATCTGAATTGGGTTGGGTCAAGAGTCTGTAGATTACCTAGATTGTTACTAATTTTACAGTGATTCTTTCCATAGCCTTACAAATGAATCTGATTGGGCTAATGACATGGGTCAGTTGAAGACTCTCCTTTATGCAAGGGAGTGACTGTTGCCATCCTCCATTCATCTGGAACATTGCCTGTTTTGAGGCTGATATTGAATATCTTCTGTAGGGGATCATACAGCTTATGTTTTAAGGTGACCAGTAGACAGTCTGGAATGTGATCTGGTCCCATAGGTATAGTGTTCTTGGCCTTATATAGCAAGCACTTTGAGAACATGTTCATGGGAGTCTTGAGGGTAGAGGTGCAGGTATGGTTATGCAAGCTAAGAATACTGGAAGCAAGAGGGGGTGATATTTGAGCTAAATCTGGCTACTAGTAGATTTGGTACATCCTCTGGGTCTAAGTGTGTTTAATATTATTTACTATTAGCTCTGCATAGTTTTAGGCATTGTTTCGGAGATTTTTAACAAAATGAATGCTTTGTAATTATCCATCACCTTAGTGGGTATTTTTACCTGACATCCGTCTTTAGCTGATTTGATCAAGGTCTGGAGTTCATTGTTTAGTTCAACAAGTGTGTTTCGGCCTAATAAGAGTTATATTTATTTTGGTATGTAGAGTTTTTTTTTTTTCTTTTATTATAGAGCCTGTTTATATGTGGTTGCTAGCTTTGGGAGTTATGTTAGAATTTGCTGTTTCATATATTTCTGAGGCAGATAGATGTATGTATGGAATTATTTACATGTGCATAGAATCTGTCAGAGAAGGATTCTGCATAAGCAGCGGTGTTATCAGCATAGAAGGGAGGTATGACTTTAACCATAATTTAGCCCAGTCTAGTGACATGATTGCAGAAAACACTAGCTAGAGAAAGAGGAGTGGCCTGTAAGAACATTCCTGCCCTAGTCCATAGAGCAGCCATGTGTCAGTCTTCAAAGAACCATCCTCCACCAAAGCCCACCTGCATGCCTCCCCACCAGGACTGATATTCTCATCCTCATTTCCATCTTTGTCAGATGCACATGCTGGTAGTTTAGCTCAGGTTGCAAGAGCATTCATCAGAGCTTCATCCCTCTGTGCCACTGGAGTGGCTACTTAAAATATATTTTTTAGGGTACAGGTCCCCCTGTACTTCCTAATGTCTGGATGGACAGGCCATTTCTCTGCTACAAAAACATATTAATTCTAAGATCACTGTATCATGAATAAGTGGGAGTCCTCTGAGATTCAGCAATTTCAGACTTAGTTTAGCTTTCCTGTTATAGAACTTAAATTTTTAAGTCTCAGTGGGCCACATTTCGCTCTTGAACTTACAACAGGAAGTCCACACAAGGGGTATTGTCCAGATTTTTGGACTTTTGTATCTTCACTCAGACTGTGTTACCATCCCACCTCAGTGTGGTATGAGGTAACACATCTATGGTTGCAAAATGAATAGGCCCAACTATTGCATTTACCAACATGTAATGCAAATTATCTAAGATATTAATCTGGAAGGAAGCTAGCAAGGTCTTAAAAACACATATTGTAGTAAAAGTAATTAAAGAAAAATCCCGTGTGCTAATTTACTTAGAACAGAAAAAAATGCTTTCATTGCTAACATTTTGATTAGCTGCAATTTCTTTGTAGATTTTAACATTTTCATCATGAATTAGAATTCTGTAGAACATACATTTGTTGTTCAGACTGCACAGAAAGACAAAAAATAGGAGACATGGTTTGTTTGTTAACCAAGAGTTACTGCTGTCTTCTGGCTGTAAGACCTTGGAGGTCAAATATTAAAAACTTTGGAAGTTGGGCTAGCCTCCCTGCAAAAAATATTAATTTAGCTAGTGGGAGTGTGTAGCTTTGAAATTGTGAAGACTGAATACTTTCAATAGTTTTGTTAACTTGTTATCTGATATTACTGTTTTTTGCCATTTCATTTCTTTATAATATTACTGAGAATTTCTTGAAATCTGTAATTAGATTATAAGCAAATGTCAGTCATCTGTCCCAGTTACATTCTTCTTCTGGCTTTTCCCAGTTAGGGGTCGCTACAGCAGATCACCTGTCTGCTCATGATTGGCAGTGGAGATTTATGGTGTCGAGTTGCCAGCCAAGCACCCAACCTTTCACAGAAGGCACACACATGCACACACTCACATCTAGGGCCAATTTAGAGTATCCAATCCACCTACAGCATGTCTTTGAGAGGAAACCGGAGCACCCAGAGGAAACCCAAGCAACCACAGGGAAGACATGCAGACTCCATGCAGAAGGCACTCCAGCCGAGGATCAGATGCTAACCGCTGCACCACCACAGCCACCCTATCTGTCCCAGTTACATACTTTATTTATTTAGTTCCTTGATTTGTGATATATTACAATTCAATTATCTGCCACTTAGAGTTCTTTGTAGAAAAGCTTCAAGACACTAACTATATAAAATCAAGACTAAGAACATAGTAAGGACAGAAAATCACATAGTATCCCCACAGATAGGTATAACATAGTTGATACAGATCTAGCTAGGTTATAATTAAACAGAGAAAGAAGAGTACATTCCTACACAGTCAGCTGTAAATGCATATCTATAATGTAAAATCCATATATATCTATTTTATAAAATCAAGTAACATTCAATAAAGTCCCAGAAGTTCTTAAGCAAAGGAAGAAAAAAAGCTTGTAAAAAAATGAAAGTTACAGATAAAGACAGTCTGATTGTTAGATATATCAAAAGTAGCTGACTTGTCATTTTTCAGTGGGACACAACCATGCAGAAATTAGTTAGCATTTGAGTTTATATTGAAATTGTTTTAAACTGGATTTGCTTCTTTTATCTGAAGGGGTAAGGTTCCCTAGCTTAGCTATAGCTGATGAGTAGATGGTGTTACCAAAATGATTAATTTGGTGGTAAGACTGAGAGGTTAATGTTGGGACTGGAGTTCTCTGCTTGGAGTGCATAAGATGAGGACATTTGAAATTGCACGGCAGTTTGCAGTTTTATATATTATGTTGTGAATTGTTTTTAACTGGTGTAAAGTCAAGGTGGGTTGTAGCTGAATGGAATGTGGCTTGATAGGATTTCGGCAAATTTAACTATTTTCTTATAGTCTTTATTGAGTCTGTTAAAAAAGAGTTTTGTTTTGTATTGGTGAGAATGTTAGATTATAATTTATAGTTGCTTATTTGGGGTGCAATATAGCCTGACAATATATAGTGTTCTGACGTTTTAGTTATTTTTTATACTGCATATTGTTTCTGGTGGTTAGATTCTAGTTTGTTGTCAATAACTATAAGTATTTCTGCTTGCTGTACCGCTTCCTAGTGATTTTATTCTCAGAGAAGATAGAGATGGCTGGCATGGTTTGGGTTTCTGTGTTAGGAGAAAAAAACAAGTTTTGCTTTTTTTTTTGGAATGGTGGTAGACTGCATGCTGGAAGTCAAGTAAGCCATGTGTTAGTTTTATTAAGGAATATTTGAATTTTTGCTTGAAGCTTGTGAACTGTATCAGCTGAAAACAAAAATCAAAGTGGCGCAATCCGCATACTAAATAATTTTACCATTATCATGTATTCTATGAATGATGTTTACAAATACATTGAACACCAGAAGTCCAAAGATGGATTCATGAGGCAAACCTATTGTATAAAGTAAAATGAGGAGTATATGCCTTTCCAGTTGACTCATTGTGCATGCTATGATAAATAACTTTTTAGCGGCCATTTTAGAACAGATGAGTTAAGTTTAAGTCACTGAGTCTCTTTACTAAGATATCATTGCAACACCCAGATCTGCTCTGAGTTACAGAACAATGGCACAGAAATTACAGAACCAACTGATATTGCCAACATCCTGGCAGATAGGTTCAGTGCTAACTTTACCCCACTTTGACTCCCTAAATGGCTCATATCTATACAGGACAAATGCAGAGTCCCTGTGTAAAAGCTGCACTCTCTAAAGCCAAAAACGCAGCATCCATGGGACTGGACAACATCCCAGCCTGCATTTTACATAAACTTCAGAAAGAACTGGCTCCCCACCTAAGCACCATAGGTTCATAGGTTCATACTAGGCTATCTGCCCTGAGGCAATTATAAGCCTAGCCCGATTCTGTATGGCTTACGCCACCCCTTGATTTGAGTATACTGTGCCCTTTTTAAGGTTTAGTTTACTGTGCCTCTGTCTAATAGTGACACGGGAGTAATCCCTGGGACAAACCTACGATCCCCCATCCACCTATCGAGATTCTTCTTGAAGAGATTCAGTGAGGTGCTCTGCCTCACATGAACTGGAATTCTATTCCAGAGTGAAGGGAGCCTCTGGGTTATGAACCAGTCCCTCCAGCAAGTTCTATTTATTTCTGTGCTGAGGTTCAAGTCCCTCGAGCGTGTGGCTCTAAGGGATTTAGATTTACTGAGGTGGAGCATGTCCATTAATTCTGGATTTGACATAGCTTTGTATGTCAGGCATAGATTGCCTCGAAGTAGGCGGTATGCAACTGAGTAGAGCTGGAGTTTTTTTAGCCAAGCAGCATATGGCATCTGTTTGAGACCCTTGATCCTCTTGGTGAGATACTTTTGGGGTCTTTCTAATTGCTGCAGGTGTCGGGTAAGGTACATCCCAAAAGGGGCATTGTATTCTATGATGGGCCTGATAAGGGATGAATAAAGGGGTACGATTACCTCTCTTGATCTAGATGTGAAACCTTTCGTGATGAGGTGGGCTATGTAGAAGGTCTTTCTAACCACTTTGGCAATGTGGTTTTCAATGGAGAGATTGCTATCAACTTGGGTCCCCAGGTCCCTAATAACTTTCTCTGCACTTAATGGGTTTTCGCCTATGTGGTAATTTGTGGGCACATTGTTTTTGCCAAAGGGTATGACTATGCATTTTTTGGCATTTAGCTTTAAACCATGGCGCTGGCACCAGTTATCTGTCTCTGTGAGACCTTTTTGAAGGATGTTTGTGTCAGCTGAAGAGTTGATTATGGTGCCCAGTTTGCAGTCGTCTGCAAACTTGGTGAGCCATAGTCCTCCCATGTTTGCCTGTACCTCGGAAAAGTATATACCAAACAAGAGTGGTCCCAGGACAGAACACTGTGGGATGCCACTTGTGACTGGTTTTGAGTCTGACATGGCTCCAGCAACTCTCACTCTGTGGGTTCTGTCTTTGAGCCAGTTTGCGACCCATCTTGTGACATAGGGGTTTATATTTAAGCTGGATAGCTTATCTATGATGCCCGAGTGGGGTATTGTGTCAAATGCCTTTGCAAGGTCCAGATAGGCTGTGTGGACTACCTTCCCTTCATCTATGGCTTTGGTGACTGTTTCGAAGAAGTCAACCAGGTTCAAAAGGCAGGATCTGCCCTTGACAAAGTTGAACTGGGTAGGATCTAGTGTCTGTAGGTCCCCAATGTCTTTGTTTATGAGCTCCATGATGATCCTCTCCATAGCCTTGCAGACTAAGCTAATCAGGCTTATGGGGCGATAGTTTCCAGGGTCCGTAGAGGCTCCACCTTTGTGGAGTGGGACCACTGTTGCTGTACGCCATTCTGTGGGCACATATCCTGTAGTGAGGCTGAGATTGTATAGCTGTTTTATTTGAGGGATTAGTTCCTCTTGGAGTTCATGTAGGATGCAACCTGGGACGCCATCTGGTCCCATGGAAGCAGTGTTTTTTGCTTTGGAGAGGGCAGCCTTCACCTGAGCATCAGAGATGTTTGGGAGGAAGCCCTCTGCTGGGATAGATACTTGCTCTTTTGGGGGGGAGGGGGTGGAGAAGTTTGCACTGAATCTGTCTGCCAGGATATTGGCGATGTCTGTGGGTTCAGTGTATTTTTTTGTCATTTAGAATCAACTCAGAACAAGTATGGGAGTTGCATCCCAGGTTTCTAACATAACTGAAGAAAGCCTTATGATTGTCTTTGGTGTCCTGTGCAAATTTTCTCTCGAAGCTGGCCTTGGAGGATTTTATGAGGGATCATAATTTTTTGCTAGTACTGATCAGAGATGCCTTCCCTATTAGGGATTTTGCTCTATCATGTAGCAGCTTCCTCCTTCTGTTGTACAGTTTATTTATGGCAGGGGTCCACCAGACTGGACTCCTGCCTTTGGATGATTGGGTCTTGGTTTTGTTTGGGATAGCATGATCCATGCATTCCTGGAGATGTCCGTAGAATGCGTTTATATACGATTCTGCAGTTTGGGCCGTAGTTTCCACTGGCCCTGGGGTCTTGAAGGATTCCACTTCAATTTTGAGAAGTGAGAAGTTCGCTTTTGAGAAGTTTTTCACTGTGGTTTTCTGGGCTGGGATGCATGTTCATTCATAGCCTCACATCAGGCTTTGTCCCCACTGAATGGCACACAGCAACAGTTATCCCACTCTACAAAGGGGGAGCCACCACTGATCCGGGGAACTATCACCCTATTAGCCTGACAAGCCTGGTCTGTAAGGCCATGGAACGTATCATCATGGAACTCATAAACAAAGATATTGGTAACCTCCAAACTCTGGACCCCACCCAGTTCAGATTTGTGAAAGGCAGATCATGCCTGCTGAACCTGATTGACTTCTTTGAGGCAGTCACCAAAGCTATAGACAAGGATAAGATGGTTCACACAGCCAATCTTGACCTCCCCAAGGCTTTCAACACCATCCCCCATTTACCACCATCCCCCATTTTGGAATTATAGATAAACTCACTAAACTAGGTATAAATCCTTACGTCACAAGATGGGTTGCCAACTGGCTCACTGACAGACCCCTTAATGTAAAAGTTGCAGACTCCAAATCTGACTTCAAACCAGTGACAAGTGGAGTACCACAGGGTTCAGTCCTGGGACCCCTCCTGTTTGGTATCTACTTCTCTGAAGTACAGGCTAACACAGAAGGCCTTTGGATAATGAAGTTCACAGATGACTGCAAACTAGGAGTCATAGTAGAGTCCCCAAATGATGTGGACATCATACAGAAGGACCTCACTGAGACAGATGCCTGGTGTCAGAGCCATGGCCTCAAGGTCAGTGCCAAACAGTGCATTGACATCCCCTTTGGTAAAAATTCTGTACCCGTGAACTACCACATAGATGGCAGGCTACTTAATGCCAAATGTGTAATAAGAGACCTTGGGACCCAGGTGGGCAGTAGTCTCTCCTTTGATAATCACATTGCCACAGTAGTCAGGAAATCCTTCTATGTGGCACACCTCATCACAAAAGGGTTCTCATCCAGGAAGAAAGAGGTCATTGTTCCGCTCTACTCGACACTCATTAGGCCCATTACAAAGTACAACACCGCTTTTGGAATGTACCTCACAAGACATCTGCAGCAGCTGAAAAGGCCACAGAAGTACCTCACAAAGAGGATTACTGGCCTCAAACAGATGCCCTACACTGACTGTCTCAAACAACTCCAGCTTTACTCCGTAGCATATCACCTACTCCGAGGTGATCTCTGCTTAACATATAAAGCTATGTCAAACCCAGAGCTGTTGAACATGCTGCACCTAAAGAAATCCCACTCCTTCCGAGCTACATGGTCTAGGGACCTAAACCATGTCACCACAATAAACAGGACATGCTGGAGGGATAGATTCCTGTCCCAGAGACTTCCCATACTCTGGAACAAGCTACCCATCTATGTCAAGCAAAGTTCCTCATTAGCACTCTTCAAGAAAAATATTGATGAGTGGATGAGAAATAGGAAATACACCCTGAGGATCACTTCTGTGGCTCTGCTCGACAGGGGCACAAGAAAATAACTTTCTTGGGTGGCGTAAGCCAGGGAACCTTTTTGTCTAGGATTACTTAGGCCCTTGGGCCAGTAGCCTAGTACCTACCTATGAACCTATGAACCTATGAATCATAGGATATGATATCAAAGGGTTAAGACAGATCTAGGAAGACTGCAGCTGTGAGAAGATTGTGACTGAGTTGTGTACATGAAACGTTCATGTCCTATAGAAGGGTAGGTTCAGTAAAATATTCTATCCAGAATGCTGAGTTGGAGAGAGCAGATGACTTTTTAACTTATTTGTCATTTAGGAGATAAAGTGGCACTGGCTCTGAAGTTTAAAATTGCTCAGCCCATGCCTATTTTCATTAATAAGTCTCTACAAGAAGAGTATGTTCCCATCTTGCCTTGTCCATCTTTGTCTGTAGCTATAATGTAAGATTATTTGTATTTCATGGGGACATGTTGTTCTTGTAGAGACTTACCACTGAAAATAGTGATGGGTTGAGCTATATATTTTGATGTAATTTTTAAGTACTATGAAAGAATATCATCAAGAGTGAGGGGGTGGGTTTAAGTTTCCATAGCCATTGTTTAATTGTAGAAATGGGTACTATGAAAATGTTAAAAAAGAGTAAAGGTAGGTCTGAATGCATATTCAGGTATGTAAGATGAGAATTACAGTTGTCTGATGTTGAAACTAGGATGGATAGTAAAGTACAAACAGTTTGGATGAACTGAGCAGTCATTATGCAGGCTATAATTCATGAAGTAATGGGTTGTCAGAAGAACGTTATCTGGACTGAGCAGTTTGTTTATGAAGCTAAATAATAGTTTAGATATGTTACGGTGACATGTTTAGAGCTGAAGATCATTTTTTTGCTTTTAGATTTATTTTAGTACATTTCTGAAAATCCTATAGTTTTGGAAGGATGTGGGGTAGTTTTTTTTCAGTTCATCTAGACCTTGTTTCTTTTTATCATTAATTGAATAACTTTTGAGTTTAACCAAAAGGCATGCATGGTTTGGTGTTTCTCTTACTTAAGGAGGCCTCTGAATTTAGGATATCTAAGAAGCTCTGGGTAAAATAAGATATCAGATGGCTGCCCTGACCCATCTTGTACAATTGTCACCTTAGCAATCATTCACCATGTGAATATAAGATGCAAGACAGGGCAGAGTGACTCTAAATACCCTTGATAAATGTGAGGGTCTACATTGTGCATGCAAACACCTGTACATAATATGTAGATGTAGAACAGACACACATACCCACTGACATTAGTCTGTGCTTGCTTATCTGCCTACCTATGGGAAATATATGCCACGATATATATCACCTCCACACACCTTATATGTGCACTGCTGGTGTGTACTCATACTGTATAGTTACCAATCAGATACATCTCTGTTTGACAAATGTGAAGGCTGACCACTCCCAGAACCTGTCATCCCGCACCACACACACACACACGCACACACGCACACACACACACACACACACACACACACACACACACACACACACACACACACACACACACACACACACACACGTTATCTGGACTGAGCAGTTTGTTTATGAAGCTAAATAATAGTTTAGATATGTTACGGTGACACACACACACAATACCATGCTTTCATTATTTTCATGTAATAATACTAGGAACACCTCCTTATCACCTGAGTTTACAGTGGGAGGTTGCAACCCTCCAGTGGCTGATCTATTCTCTGGAATGCTACATACCTTCTAATATACCTGCCTGATCCAACATCAAAGCTGCTCCTTATAGTTTCTTCCACTATTATGTTCATAACAAAGAAAAAAAAAACAGATAATAGACAACATACCACAGTCTCTCTCCACAGTGCAAAATGTAACATTAAGGCAAGGTCAGGTTATATAATACTTTTACAGTACTATGTGATCCGAGCACACTTCTCTTGCTGTAAATAGTGACATAGTGACTTCAAATCATTTGTTGTGACAAAAATTGTCATGTGTTCATTAAAATAATATAGATAATTATACACTGTATTTGAAAGGGATAGAATGTATACACTATATTGTTTTATTTAAATAATAAAGTGCAATCAAAACACTAAATTGCACTTAAAATAGCAATGTGTTTGCAGAAAATAAATAAAGAAACCTCACCATCTGGCTGACACAAAAGAAAAATGCATGTAGCTAAACAAGCCTATGTCAAAGCAAATACATAACATAACATAAAGCAAAGTATAACACCCCTAATATAAGTTTCTGCACTTGATCATAAACAAATATCCAAATTGTATACTATTATATCAAAAATACTATATAAACAAACCTAAAAATAAAAAATAAAATAATAACACCAACATATATTGGAAATAAAAGTGACCCTCACCATGAGGTGGGCAAAAGAAAAAAAATGCATGCATCCTATCCAAACATATAAAATTGAAATAAAAAACAAATCAAGTAAGTACCAACTGTTACTAATGGAATACTATCCAACATATATGCCGTTATGTCAAATATGTTGTTTAAAAAACCTGAAGGAGAGGGATTGGATTGAGATTAAATACATTCATTTAAATTTGGTGCATATAAAACACCCAAAGTAACAATCAAACCCTAATATTTTCTATTCAGAATTTTTGTGCACATAGAATCATGAATATTTAGGGTGTCCATCTTTTCAATGTCAATAAAAACAAAACCAGCTATGTTGTATTCTAGAGAGTGTTTATAGTAGGTGCTTTTATCCCCACAACACCCAATATCACTCAAATGCTGAGATACGTTGTTTCAATTGGTTTCTAGTCTTACCCACATAGAAAATGCTGTATAAACATATGACCACATATATTACATATAACCATGTGGAAACTTTCTTACAACTTCTTCTTATTGATGGATGCAGAGTACTTTATAGAAAGAACATTTTTCACATGGAAAAGAACCTGTAGGACTAAGACCATATGTCCCCATAATGTTTGAATTATTTTAACATGTTTGAATGATGAAAAATGCTGTATAAACATCTGCCCTCTTTTATATATGGGTGCAGCATTAACATGATAAACAGGGGGCAGAAGTTACATGCCAACAAATGATTTCCAAAAAGACAACAATAAAGATGGCTTGCAGATAAACAGATAAAAGGGAAAAAAATAAATCAGCCAAATATACAGCTACTGGCAATCTCTCTATGTGTTGGGTAATCACAATAATGCAAAGTATGTCACACTGTCAGCTGTAGCAAAATCAGATGAAATAAATGTAAAAAAACATACAGGGTAAAAAAAAACAGTACACTAGAGACACCTTCACCTCTACCAATGTGATAGCACCAAGCTTTAACATTACATAAAAAGAGATATATA
This sequence comes from Protopterus annectens, assembly GCF_019279795.1. Taxonomy (NCBI): domain Eukaryota; kingdom Metazoa; phylum Chordata; order Ceratodontiformes; family Protopteridae; genus Protopterus; species Protopterus annectens. The sequence goes on from NC_056735.1 coordinate 1,219,776,300, forward strand.
TATCACAGCAAATAAAAAATAAAATACCAAGAAATAAAAAGGACATATGTAAAATATCCTATGGGTTAATAAAAATCTTAAAATACTACATGGGAATCATTATACTCCATTACAAGCAGTATCATGTTTTTCCCAAGACATCTGGTGGTTCTAAAACAGGTTAGTCCAGGTAACATACAAGCTAAAAAACACTTCTGCCTTCCAAGCACTGAGCACTAGTGGAGATTCTTGCTTCTTTTTTAAATATTACCAAGCATGCTAAAATGGCAATAACAGAAAATGCTTATGAATTCTGTAGTTTACTTTGGGTTCATGGAAGATACTATAGTAATCTAGTGTAACAAACCAGACACCAGTTTTATTTTCTGATTGTTTATGCTAGTTATACAGCCTGCATGCAAAAGCTGTATGCTACATGGGGCTTTGAAAAGGAGGGTATACTCGTGGTGCAAAAAGAACCGATAATAGAGCTTTGCTACTTGCACAGGGACTATAAACATATGATATTTCAACAGTATCAAAGCATGTACAAGCAACAATTGGAATAATCTAGCATGTAATTGCCTGTTGTGACTCAGATAACAAAACTGCAGAACAGTTTTGCCACAGGCATAATGACTTTCTGTAATAGAATGGGGCTCACTGTGTAAAGGTGAGGAGATGAGTAAGGAATACAGGTTATCCATATAGTAAGTGTCAACCTATACATAGTGTTTCTTTTGCTAAGTTTGAATTCAACTTAAAGCTATACCTTTTCATTGCATGACTTTATCTTGAAATGTCATTGTAACAGTTGTCATTTACAGTTTGGCCAGGAGTATTGGGACTGTTATGGAATGCATGGAGCAACCTGTAATCAATAGACTGATGTTGGTGGAGAGTTGGTCTAGATCCAGCACAAGGTGACTAGGCAGCTGCCTAGGGCCTGATGCTGATGGGGGAGGGGGTGCAGCTGACTATAAAAAAAAGAAAAACACCCTTTCAAAGAACAGAAGCTTTGAATTGTTTTATCACTCCCTCAACTGAACTAAGCAAAAGATTGATGGAGAGATGGAAGATTCTTACTGTGCAGGTATGTGTGTGTGTGTGTGTGTGTGTGTGTGTGTGTGTGTGTGTGTGTGTGTGTGTGTGTGTGTGTGTGTGTGTGTGTGTGTAGTCAAAAGTATAGGGTATGAATCCTTCCAACTCCATTTACCTAGTGTGTGTGCATTGTAGTAAATCACTTAGACAGTTTTCTTGTGTCATCCCTGAAAAGGGACACGTTTGAAGTTTAGCTAGTAAGCAAATTGATGAAATCTGGTCATGATTTTTGAATCTTTGTCTCGTGCTTAGAAGTTGAGAGGCAGAGAGCTTTTACAATTGGTTCTCAAGCAGATATCTCAGGTGTATAGTCATACAAGTGGCTGCAATTGATGGTTGCATGTTAGTGTGTATAAATACTTTGTTCCTGAAAACCACAGTAGTTATTGTGTAAAGGAAGGAATTGATTGTATTAAACAGGAACATCATCATATGAGCCATATTGTTGGTTTCCTAGTTTTGTTGACTGTTAATGTGTTTATTACTTGGCTGTGAATAAACTCATGCAAATAAGTTTAAAGGAGAAGAGTGAAGTTCGCTAATCACTGTTCTGGATTTTTGGTCTTTGTTTTCCATTTATTGGCAATCAATGTTGTGAATGCTGATATTTCAATAGAGAGTGGTAAAGTACACATGAGTATCCATATGGTAGCCAGCTGTACTCAGATGCTGAAACTGCTAAAATGCTGTTAAAAAGCTGCAAACCAACCACACTATAGAAGAGTCAGGCTGTGCTGGAACAGGCTATTGGCAAGCACTACACAGTAATAAATTAGAGCACAGTATAAGTAACTGCTGTCTGGTGTCCATTTATCTTGACACTCATTGGTTCGATGAAAAAGAAAAACTGGAGGATATAGAGCAGCTGAACTTGGGGGAACATTAAAAGCAGAGGTACTCACATAAGTTAAGCATAAAGGAAAAGCAAGTGCTAGAGGGTAAGGCACATTTTTTGTTGGGATAGGTATCCCAGGAAAACAAGTAGTGGAAGGCAAGATGCATTTTGTTGAGATAGGTACACCATTTTATGTATATGCAGAGGGAAGAGTTTATGGGAAGGGAGATGAAAGTGAATCAGAGGTGGAAGAGATTGGGAAATGGTGGGAAGGAGGAGCCTTTGAGAAATACGAAAGACTACAGACAGACATGGGTGGATGTGCACAAATTAGAAGCTTGGAATTACATAATGGACATAGACAAATACAGGATAGAAAAATGGTAATGGCAAGGAATGAAAAATATACAAGGGGTGTGTGGGTTGTGGCCGCAAAAGATTGTGGTACTTCTGACTGGAGGCTAGTTGAAGCAATATGGTAATTATGGCTGCTGAGTGATCTAAAAGGAAGTCAGTGAGATCCATCAGATAGTTGAGACATGTCTTAACTCTCTCAGTTCAGTGAGGCATTGTTTAATCTGCTGGTAAATCATTGCACTGTCAACATCTTCCTATACTTTCTACCACACAGATTGGGACATAGCTGGCATGCAACTCAGGGAAACTGTGTGGGTGAGATGAGATCCCATCCCTCAGAGAGTACTCCCAGACATTTCACCGACAACAGGTAGGGCAGCATCTGGCAGTGTCTGTCATATCTGCAGGCCTTTAGTATTATCATGACCTGCAGAAGAAAGACACAATGAGAATTGTGACATAATTGCAAATGTTCAGCAAATGCTATAATTAATGTAGCACAAGTCTGTAGGTGATACACACGCTAACCTCACTCTGGCAAAAATCTCAGCTGTCTCCTGTGCAAGCATGTTTGACCTTTTGTTGTGCCTGTAATAAAAGATAAAATGGACAAAATAGCCTTTACCTATTAGAGTAGGTCAGGTACAGACAGAAGTGCATGGTAGCAGAAGCCTGGAAATGTGCCTACATGTGTATCTGTAGTAGCAGATGACTGAAATTCTGGTGCACAGTATACACAAGTACCAAAGGTGTACATATGTATGGTGAGGCAAAAGGAGGTGGCTGCCCCAGGTGCAAGCTATTAGGTGGCACCTAAGGCAGGGACTGATAGTGCAGGAGTGCAGTACCAGCACTGCTTTTTGCAACCACAAGGATAAAGCTGCTTCATGAATAGCTCATCTCTCAGGACCCTGCTTGTAAATATTTCACATCCCAAGCGCCTATCAAGAGTAATAATAAAACAACACTAAGAGCCATGAAACACATTGCTGGAGTGAAATTTCATCACATCACAACCTGTACTTTGGCATTTCGCCTTTAAAGGATGAATTGATTATACAAAACATCTCCATTTATACCTAGTGCCACCTGCTGATTTGCAGTTTTTCATCCTTAATCAAAATTCATATGACCATATCATTAGTTCATAGGTTCCAAAGTTGGAAGTAGGCAATTGGCCCTAGGGCCTATACAAGCCTAGCCATAACAATTCCCTGGCTATTTCTTTCCACAATATTTACTTCCCTGGACCCCTGTCTAGCAGGGCGACTGACGTGATCCCTGGGGTGAATTTCCTATCTCCCATCCAATCGTCAAGGTTCATTTTGAAGAGGGCCAAAGAGGCGGTCTGATGACATGTATAGGCAGTCTATTCCAAAGTCTGGGGAGTCTCTGGTCAGGAGCCTATCCCTCCAGCATGTTTTGTTCATTGTGATGACAAGGTTTAGATCCCTGGAGCGTGTGGCTCTGAGGGATTGGGATTTGGGATTGAGATCAATATACCTTAATACATTAACGATCCTTTATCACTTAAATAAGAAAATATAAAGTACAAAAATACAAAAATGCAAAAAGACATATTACACCTATCTGCAATATAAATACTAAATGAGCAATACCTCATAAAAATTACCAGCACTGCTTTTTGCAGCTGCATGGATAAGAAATCTTCATGAATATTTCATCTCCTGGGACCCTGCTTGAAAATATCTCACCTCCCAAGAGATTTGGGATGCATGGATAGGCTTTAAAAGGTGGTCATTAGTCTAGTGCATACCTATAAACCTTTGAAAGAATGATAATACTGCATTTCCAGTCAAAGCTGAAGACCTGAATGCATAATGTGGTGATTTAACTATATCAATCTGCCATTTTTTTAACTTTGAGAAAGCCATTCTTTTTTCATATTTACTCAACTTTGAGTCAGGGTGTGATGGGGGTGGGGGGTTCCAGTGTGGGAACCGCAGAGGTTGTCAGTCCTCCACAGTAATCCACCTGATGCAGTTTAGTAAAAGTCAAAGGAACTAGCCTTTATTAGCAGCGCTGCTCAGAATATCGGGAAAAGTGTTTACAGTTACAGTCTGACAAACAGAATCAATGACATAGTCTTACCATGCCATGTGGGATACTTCTGACTAGATTTTACTTTCCATTGCCAAAGATGTTCAAGGTTGAAGTTCCATAGGTTATCATACAAGTGTCTGCATTGCTGACTGGTCCTGAGGAAGCCAGAAGAAACAGTCAAACCTTGGCCAGACTTAAATGGGCACCCATCTTCTGAAATTCTGACTATTCCATGAAGTGGCAGTGTGACTGAAGTATATGTCCTAACTCTTCTTAGCACTCCAGACATGTATACCCATGAGTCACTTTACAGCCATTGCAACTAATGCCATGTAAAACAAGATGAGGTTCTGTTACTTATGTTGGATACTCTCACAATTAACAACCACTTTTTAGAGGAGTCACTGGAGCCACAACTTTTTTAACACTTCTGTGAACTTTCACAATTCTGAAGAAGTCTTGACAGTAAAAAACAAATTGTGTAGTAAACCATGGCTCCAGTCATTCCTCAAAGGAAAGTTTATAGTTGTTCATTTGGACTTTTTTGACACTCACATGACAAGACTGGTGTTTTGGTTAGATTTTTACTGGATATGTAATTCTGAATTATGAGCAGTGCAATCTAGGGCAGCCACAAAGTCCAATATGTATACATGCACATGACAGTGTGCATGACCTTTCCATCATGGTATATAGCAGGCATATTGTGGAACTCAGTTGCACATCATGCCTCTCTTGCACTTCACTGAAATATAGTGATTCATAGAAATACATAGATGAAAGCTTCATTTCAGAACATGGCACTCAAACCAGTACACATACAGCTCATGTGGCTGAGCTGCCATTATAAATGCTGAACTGTACACCACAGATTTCAGGTAATAGAGTAGCATACCTTAAAGAAAATGTAATTCTGAGGAAATACACATAATTCTGTAGTACAGAGGTGTGCTACACACAGGTTCATTGGTTCATAGATAAGTACTAGGCTAGCTTACTTGTGGGCTATTTTAAGCCTAGTCAGTTTATCTTTTTGTGCCATAAATAACCTATCCCATTTGGTTATAGACTGGCCTTATCCATTCCATGGTCAATAAATTTAAATCACCCATAATAAGAAAAAACTGGGATCATACCATACATAATATGAAGGGGTCCTTGCATGGTATAAAACATTTAGGAGCTGTCTCTGTCCATTAGTAGCACAGGAGGCAGTCTTAGGGTAAATTTTCTGTTTCCCATCCATAGATCTAGGGATTGCTTAAATACAGACAAGGTTGAATCTTGTTTTATGTGAGCTCTTTTGTCCTGGAACAGTGTATATGTGCAGAGAGTAATCTGTACTGTAATTAACTTTAGCTTGTTTCTGCCTATAGCCCATACATGACATATATAGCTGTATACCTGCACTGTAGCACTGGGAAGGCAACCCACTATCCAGACTGCCTATTCACACACTGTCCTGTAGAGCCTAAACACATGATTTGTATGCATATGCTCTGGGCACTCCTGTAGTTGGACTCCCATGTAAAACCCCAGCAGTGTAACCCAATAGCCCAGTGTTGCTTGTGTCCTCCTAGTTGACCACATATCCATGTTGCTAGTGAAACACAACCCTTCAGTGTATAACCATGTAGGTCTCTGTGTGTCAGACATAGCAGTTGTATTCATGCACATGTCTATATCTACCATTAGCCTAAGGTAGAATTAGAACACCCCACTATCCATAACATAGCAGGTGCTTCAGGATCATATCTGGGAGATGTTGATCTACAACATCAGTGCTGTAGGTGGAAAGTATTGTCCAACATGGCAGGTTAAGAGGTGTATTGCCAATATAATCAGCTTTGGACCTTTGCTTTTTGGTATATATATATATATATATATATATATATATATATATATATATATGAGGTATATTCAGAATTTCGAAGTCCAAAACTTCGAATCCCATATGATCGATGATCATATGTTCGAAGCTTTTAAACTTCGAAATCCTGAATGGAGATTGGCATACAGAGCAGACCCGGAGATTTCCCTTGTCCTCGCTGTAGTACGATCTCGGAGTTGGTATATTTAAGTAGGGGGGTGGGGGTTGCAGGGGGGCTTTCCCCCCGCATACATTTTTTTTGTTGTTTAGTGGTGTTTCGGGGGAGGGTTCACTATTTTGAGATTCCAAGATCTTGAGATTCTGAACTCTATGTTCTGAAACTTGAGATTTTGGGATTTCGAAATTTAGAAGTGAACCCATATATATATATATATATATATGGTTCTACCTCACTTCAATGACACGCCGAAACATCGACACAGAAATCGCGAGCCCCAGAAGATCGACAGCGCAGAAGACCGACGCGACGGGACCTAGAAGATCGACAAGCAGAAGACCGACCCGATGGATGAAAGCACCGACGCCAAGGATGCCGAAATGGGAAAAGGTTGTGTAAGTATGCAGTAGTGACGGACGTTAGGGTGCGAGTAAGGTAAGTGTGGATAGGGGTGGGTTAAGTGAGTTAGGGTTAGGGAGCGGGTCAGGTATGTGTGCGGTAGTGATTGTGTTTGGGTTAGGGGCGGGATAAGTGAGTTAGGGTTAGGGAGCGGGTCAGGTAAGTGTGCGGTAGTGATTGTGTTTGGGTTAGGGGCGGGATAAGTGAGTTATGGTTACGGAGCGGGTCAGGTAAGTGTGCAGTAGTGACGGACCTTAGGGTTAGGGTTTGGGTTAGGGTTGTAGGTAGTTGTGTATGTGAGGTTTAGTGTGGGTCTGTAGGGATTTTGGTGTGCTTGTGTTGTGTATGTGGTTTTTGGATGGGGAATGTGTTTTGTTTGTTGATTGTGGTGTGTGAAGTGTATGAGGTTTTGTGTTTGTGTACCGTCGGTTATTTCATTGTCGGGCATGTGGAATTTCGTGTTTTTGTACTGTCGGTTATGTGGTTTCGGTGATTGCGTTGTCGGTGTTTTGGTGTTTCGTTTATGTGAGGTAGAACCATATATATATATATATATATATATATATAATTTTATCTTGTTATGACTGTTATTGCCAATGAGGTTGTTTGAAATTTTTACATTTGATCAGTCTCACTGGTGACAGTATTCCTGCAGTTCTATATGGAAATGTTTAATAAGTTTAATAAAGTTAATTAATTTGCAAACAAATTAGACTCCTGTATACTGTGAGACAGTGGTCTATTTTCACTGACAGATGTCGTGTTACCAAAGAAGAGAATGACCGGTTGCAGCAGAGTTGCTACAAAAGATCATTTGGTGCAATTGGTGGCCATCGCAAGACTCTGCTGTACTGTCACCACATTGTAACTCAGATGACCAACTCTGCTGGAATAATATATTGATCATGAATACAGTATTGAATGCCAAAGATTGTGGAGGTCCACCTATCTACACCTCACAAACAGACACCACTGATTTTGTGGTATCCTTGTCCAACTGTGATGTCTACAAAACTGGAACAGTAAGCAACATGAGGTCCCAGGTGTCCCACATGACAATTCTGGTGAGTATTGCACTTACCAGTTTTAAACAAAGGCATATTTAGCACACAGATTTCATGTGCCCTGTATCTAGTGCTTCATTTCATGGAACCACAGGATTGCATGCTGTATGAAGCATGAATTTAGCTTAGATAGGCTTTTAGAAGTACCAGAAACATAAATATAGTTCTCCAAGAAGTGAAAATGCTATATCAAATAACAACAATGCATTAGATGTGGCTATATATTCTGTCCAGCCAATACCTTAGTTTAGTTTACTGACAGGTACAAATCCACAACATGTTTTCAAAAGTACAGTTGCCCATGAATAAGCACATAGTTGGAAGAGTCATCTGACCATGACTTGTTGCTATGTGTGCCATATAGAAGCTGTGCAAAGATACTGAACAGTACCGTTATGGCTCTGTGCTCTTTATGGGGTTTCACATGAAGAAGTCATTTAAACTCATAATGCACCTGGGGGACATTTAAAAAGAGGTGTTTGCTTATGGGACTTTCCCCACCAACAAAATACCATCAATTTTGTGTATGGTGCAATATTATTAACGTTTGTGACATATTAATTACATCAAACAACTGTAGAAAGTGGTAATCAAGATAAGTGACAAGCAGAAGTGCAGAAAAAGGGACAGATGTCATATTTTATGTGTAACACAGAAATGCTGGACTGGAGTACAGCTAGCTGTAGGCTGGAGTCAGGTTATAACTAGGAAACCCCCACTGGGCATGCTCATAGTTAAACAGAGCAAAAGTCTGTTGCTTCCCACTCAAAATGGCTTGTTATATATAGATATGTCTACAGATACAGACATAAATGAATACATATTCTGTCTGTCAGTATCTCACTCTCCCTCTATATATACATATATATATATATATATATATATATATATATATATAATTATATATATATATATATATATATATATATATATATATATATAGTTTTAAATATATATATATATATATATATATATATATATATATATATATATATATATATATATATATATATATATATAATTATATGGTTTACTATTAAACGATCGAAAGTCATAATAAATTTGGCACCTAAATGTCGACAACTAATGTCGAATCTGCAGATTTACGACTGTTCAGTTAGCAGTAAATCTGCAGTAATTGCCGAAAATGTTGACATTTTACAGCAATTAACAATGATGCCACCCATTCCGTAAACCTGACCTCCTACAACTAACATCACCCTCATGCAGGGGGGGGGGGGTAAGCCCCTACAGTGAGGAAAGGGATGTATTTCCCTAACTGCACTGCACTGCGATCTCTGTATATCCCTTAGAATGTTTATATTTGTGAATAAACAGTACATTCTCAACTATAATGTTCGAACATTTAGCATGTACACATATGAACTATTCGAACATCTGTAGTTCGAATACTTCATAGGCATACATTCTGACGTTGACATTTTGATAGTAAATAGGAGCGCTACAAAATCCTGAAAGCCCAAAATCCGGAAGCCCAAAATCTTGAGACCAAAATCCTGAAAGTTCAAAATACTGAAAACTCAAAATATTGAATTTCATAATACTGAAAGCACTCAGGATACCAACACTTATTATATTTCAGCATAAGTACATACAGAAACAAATAAAAGACAAACCATATTGCTCTTCTCCAAGTATACGTAGGGGGGCAAACCCTCCTGCACCCCCCACACCTCCTGCTACTTAAATATATCAACTCCAAGATTGCACTTAGCGTAGTTGAAGGGTAATATGTTTCTGTATGTACTTGTGCTCTCCAATGTTGTGCAACCCTGAAGTTGATATACATTGTTAGGGGGGTGTGGGGGGTGAACCCCTTACCCATTTTCGTTTAAAATGTGCAGTTTTTGTTGTATTTTCATGTTTTAAATAGAAATAGGTGGGGGGCTTCACCCCCCCCACCCCCCCCAATGTGGGGGGCTGTGCCTCCCATACCCCCCAACTATATATATCAACTCCAGGGTCACACAACATTGGGGAGGGGGGGAAATCCCTAAGTGCCTTGAATACTGGTTGTCAACCAAATGAGCTGTCGATCAAATGGTCTGTCGATCTTATGAAGTAGACCCATATATATATATATATATATATATATATATATATATATATATATATATATATATATACACACACACACACACACACACATATATATATATATATATATATATATATATATATATATATATATATATATATATATATAGACACATACATCTCTGTCTCCACCCATACATCTATATAAAAAATAACTTTTGTCTAAAAGTATTAACATTTTTGTATGGAGATTTAGCCATGAATAAGGACTATTTATATGTGCACCCAGAACAGACACCAGCCTGGCTAACAACAGGAAAAACTATGCTCCTACTTAAGAGTCAGCCTGCAAGCTACCCTAAAAATTATAGACCAATAACTTGCCCTCCGAAGACATATAAACTATGCATGGGAATTGATGCTGACAGAGTTAATAGTCATTTAGAAGAAAACTCAATTATCACAGTTGAACAAAAGGCAATAAAAGAAAGTCATATGGAACAAAGGATCATTTGTTGTTAAATAATAGTGGAGAACTGTAAAAATTGGAAGAATCTAAGTATGGCATGGATTAGCTACAAAAAAGCATTTTGAATAGCTGAATAGCTGAATATTTGAGCTGTTTGCTTACCTGCTGTATACTTACATCAACTGTATTACAAGTTGAGATAAGTACAAACTTGCAGTGTTGAAAGATAGTACTGCATTTTATTTTTCCTGTTCATTTATTTGTTTCATTGAATATTGAGTTACAGATAATACTGCATTTTATTCATCTGTTTATTTAATTGCTTCACTGAATGTTGTGATCTCTGCCTCTCTGCAGTAAGTGAGGGCTATTGTTCTCCCTTCATTGATATTATGTGTTGAACTCTTAGCCTAGAGGGTTTCTCTGTGCTTATAAGTCTTACTCACTTATCTGTGAATTTATTTCTGCTGAATAGCTGAATATGTGAGGTGTTTGTTTAGCTGCTATATACTTACATCAACTGCATTACAAGCTGAGATAAGTACAACCTTGCAGCATTAAAAGATAGTACTGCATATTATTTTTCTGTTTATTTATTTGCTTCACTGAATATTGTGATCTCTGTCTCTCTGCGGTTAATTTCCTGCCCTCCCTCCCTCCCTGTTCTTGTTATTGTATTAATTTCGGTGGCTTTGGAATTGCCTGCCCCTCCTGTAAATTTTGTGTTTGAACACTCAACCGAGTATAGTGAGATCTTATTTTGATTTTAAACACTCCTACCAGTCCCATCTGTTAACCTCTATCCCAGCTCTATTACAGTCTAGTGTCATTAGCTCATTCTACCTAATACAGAGAGAACATTTGAGTAGGCCAACCCACTTAGCCCTTAACCTTGAATTATTTTCTGTTTCTCCTTTCTTCCTCTCCACTTTACTTTGTGTTCTGACTGATTGTGCTTATCAGCTAAGTATATCTTTTGGCACTTTTTAACTGTTCAGATTTGAATTAAACAAAAACTGAATTCAGTTCAGAATACGGTTTGAATAGATTGCTTTAATATTGCTACACACTCAATTGTGCAAGCTTGCACAGCACTTGAATTGTTTTTAGTGCTGTTTTAGCTGCTTTTCTGTAACAAAAAAAAAAAAAAATTCTAAGCTCGTTTCCTGCCTTTCCTGTAACTAGTCTAGTCCAGATACAGGTTTGCTGTATCCAGGACTGTTTGTAAGCTTCTGAGCCCCCCAAGCATCTTTTTGTCAGAGGGAAGCCTTCTAGCATGTCAGTGGGAGTGGTAAGCACTAGGTAACCTATCTACCACAAGAGGAGCAGTTTCTGGCCCAGAAATTGTAGTTTATTGGCCGTTTGGGCAGTTTTTTCCATCTCCTTCAACTTTCTGGTTGAAAGTCTGCATTTGTGCTTTTCCCACCTTTCTTGTAACTAGTCTAGTCCAGATACAGATTTGCTGTATCCAGAACTGTATGTAAGCTTCTGAGGCTCCCAAGTCTTTCTGTGTTGAGGAGTGGTTTCTGGTCCAGAAATTGTAGTTTATTGGCTGTTTGAGCACTTTTTTCCATCTTCTTCAACTTTCTGGTTTAAAAGCCCACATTTGTGCTTGTTTCCCACCTTTCATATGACTAGTCTAGTCCAGATACAGATTTGCTGTATCCAAGACTGTTTGTAAGCTTCTGAGCCCACCCCAAGCCTCTCTGGGTCAGAGGGAAGCCTTCTAGCTTGTCAGTGGAAGTGGTAAGCACTAGGTACCCTAGCTACCACAAGAGGAGTGGTTTTGGGCCCAGAAATGACAGTTTATTGGCCGTTTGAGCATGTTTTCCAATACCTTCAACTTTCTGGTCTAAAAGCCTGCGTTTGTGCTTTTCCTGCCTTTCCTGTAACTAGTCTAGTCCAGATACAGATTTGCTGTATCCAGGACTGTATGTAAGCTTCTGAATCCCCCAAGCCTTTCTGTGTTGGAGGGAAGCCTTCTAGCTTATCAGTGGGAGTAATAAGTACTAGGTAGCCTATCTACCATAAGAGGAGTGGTTTCTGGCCCAGAATTTTGTAGTTTATTGGCAGTTTGGGCAGTTTTTCCCTCTCTTTCAACTTTCTGGTTTAAAAGGTCACATTGCGCTTGTTGCCTGCCTTTCCTGTAACTAGTCTAGTCCAGATACAGATTTTCTGTATCCAGAACTGCTTGTAAGCTTCTAAGAGGTGTCTGCTCTTCAAATTTTCCCTTAGATCTACTAGTTCTCTCTTCTCCTGCACTTTTTCTAGCTTATTAGTCTAGCACTTTACCATACCAGACTTCTTGTAGCAATTATTGTAGCACACAAAAGTGCTACTAGCACTACCGTTCTACAAGAAAACAGCTCCATTACTTATTATTAATGCGCAGCCCTCCAGGCATGTCTAAAGGTCAGTTCCCTGTGCTTTCTCCTATTAACTTGGTGAACTTGGGCATCCTGAGGCAATGTAGGAACTGCCACATGTACACTGACAACCCTTTCCTCTTACCTTCCAACACTCAGACTTGAGGGAGATGCACTTATATATCCAAATTGGAAGTCATGCACTCTCCAGCCAAGTCCGGAGTAGCTGATCAAGAGGAGAAGGTCAACACTTGCACCACACCACATGGAACACATAGGCCTCCAGAACACACACCAGCACTGCCTTCACATAAAATACTCTCTCTTCAGCATGTGTATCACTAAGCACCTAAACCAATGATGGATTTTAACATTTCCATATCAAAATAAAAAAAAAAATTCAGGATGATCACTGTGACAAACAAAGATGTCTTGTCCCCTTAGTTCATACACACTCCTGATAGATGATGTATGTTTAGCTTCCATATTACAAATGGCCCCACACTCTTTGAACTGCTTTACATAAGTAGAAACAGTTAAAGCAAACAATCAGTCTGCAGACTTAAATCAATACAACAATTCTGACACTACCAAAGATTCAAAAGGTCCATAACCAAAAGTATTTTCTATTTCTGGAAAGACTGTTCTTACATATCTTGCAGAATACTTAACCAGCAGCCCTTAAAACCATTATAATTATTGGATATGTGACTACAAATTTTAATTTGGGTGACATGAAGCAAACACACTTAATGTGGGGCATTGTAATTTTCCCTACGTTATTGCATGATATGGTTGAGATTCTTCAGGGTCTGTGGCTGTAACCTTAGTAAGATTCTATTTATGGGCAATTTTTTCTTTTTTGTTAGTTAATATATATATATATATATATATATATATATCCTGTAAGAAATGTAAGCATAAATATCACAGGCGGTTTGTTATATGAAGAGTAATGGTGACCCTTTTATTTAAATAAATGTATGTTTATATGTATTTAATAAATAGATGCTATAAGTTTTTTGTATCTCTAAATGTTTCTAGTAATGTATTTGTCTAAATAATGATAGGATGCATCATCTATATAAAAAAACTTTCAAAGTAAATGGTTTGTTGTTTCAGTTGTACTTATGGCTGTAAATAATAATGGTATTTAAAAATTAAAATTGCTGGAGCTACACATATCATTACAAATTAAGCTGGTGTTTAAAATAAAGAAACAAGAAAAATGGCTACTGTTTTTGAGAAAAACGTAAGTAGTGGCTCTTCAACTGTGGATCTTGAAAAGTCAGTAAGTAAAATTACGTATACTTTTTATACATACAGAACAACAACTACCACTATATTAATCAGTCCACGATTCTGTTTGACAGTGTGATATTTGCATTTGAACAGATTCATTTTGTTTCTGTCTGACAAGAGAGTCTACATTTGCTTTACATTTATTGACAGTCTCTAGATTTTACACTTCACAGACATCCATGCTTACACCATCATCTGTTAATTCTCACTTTGCTCTATTTTGTGCTGTCATTAAAGAAGAATCCTCTATCTTTTTTTTTTCTAGGCTGTAATCTATGACACTGTTACCCACCTTTCTGCTTTCTGCTTAAGAGTTGATTCATAGGTTCATAGGTTGGTACTAGGCTATCAGCCCTAGGGGCTATACAAACCTAGCCATACTAAAATATGATAATACTACATATTTTGTATGTCTGTTATAGGCTCATAGTTGCTTTTTAAGTTTTTTAACTCATTTTACAAGAGTCTTTCATCTGGACTTGCTATGGCTTCATAAATGCTATGTTTCCTCTCCTGTCATGTTAAACTATAAATCACTTAATCTACAGCTCTCTTGTTATGTTACCCTAATGGTGGATGAAGATCAAACACTCTAGCTTCACTTGCCTGATGTTCAACTCATCAGCTATCGGAGTTCCTTAAAAGAAAATAATTTTTGGCAAGTTGTGGCAGCAATGATGCCGTTTTTGGAGGAATTTCTCCCCTTTATCAAACTGTAGTACCTGTGGAGTTGATATATATAAGTTCAAGTGTTGGGCTGAGGCTTGCCCCCTGCAAAAAATACTTAAAACCATGTTTTCTACTCTTTCTTGTCTAATGCAGGTCAGGGATTTTAATCCTCATTGCATTTGCTTTTGTCCACTCATAGTGGAAGCTACTTGTTATGCTTAACGGTTTTATACAGCTCAAAAAGTATGTGGCCCAGTTCTTGTAGTATAACATCTTACTTTGTGTGCCATAGTTTATTTGATATTTTGGCAGGTTAGAAACATCCATAGGAATTTTTCTTATTTTTTGTTTACTTAAAATTTAAATGCCTCAAGGTTTTTTTTTTTGCCATTAGATGCATGTCTCTATTCTGTGCCCTCACTTGATGACAGCCTTTTAATGCAATTTGATAAGAAAATGTTTAATTTTGAAGTTGTCCTTCATTGACGTCTTCTGCACTTCATCTATGCAGTTGGAAAATCCTGCTATCGGTTAGATGACACAGTAATTCAAGAATTACTCGCTGGGCTACATTTCTTTCTAATGAGCAAAATAAGTTGCCAACCAGGAAAGTCCATAGTGTCATATCTTTAGATCTAGATGTGAGGCAGATCACAAAACTTTGCCAAACTTGAGTTAGTAGAACAGATCCACAGACCCTGCTAGTAAACCTGACAGCAGTTTATGGTACATGGTGCTGGTGGGGGTGGGGAGGATAATCACACAGACAGATACAAGTTTTTATATATTTATAAAAGTACCACAGAGACAAACTCAGCAGTGCAGAGTCCACTTTATTGGATGAGTATCACTTCAACACTTGTAAGCGTGGCTGTCTACAAACCCATCTTGAAAAATCTCACTAATCATTTAAGAACAGGAGTTTGAATGCAAAGAGCCGGACAGTCCCTGATGGGTCATCTGTGAACAATTGCATTATTTAGGCCATGTATATTTTATTGAAACTTTACTTCCTGGAAGTTCTTCCTGAGTCATTCTTGACCAGTGGTCAGTTTGGTTTCAATCTCTGGACCAATCACAACTTGAGAGTGAATTTCAATGAACATACTATCAAAGCCATAGTGATGCTTCCCCATTTCTGCAACTGCAAGTGGGTGTTTAGCCATTGAATCTCATCACTCAAGAGTTTTGATCAATAACTAGTTTACTGGCTAACTTTCTAAACTATTTGAGTAGCTGTTACAGTATTGCTATGATCAGATATTCTGTAGAAAGTGACAAAAATGGCCACAAGGCACTGCAGTATTGATTCACTATCATACAGTTATGCTGTGTTATCTCTGACCACATGTCCTCAGCATGAGGCTAGGGGAATCAGTAATTTATTACAGAAAACTATTTTTCATCTCTTGCTAAATGATGCTTCTTTTGTAAAATTTACCTGGGTAATCTATGGGGATCCGGGTGTCCTCACACAGTATAATTCTCTCAATGTGGTTTCCAGTGCTCAGTATTGATCCAGTTCCTAACAATGACAGGTCGTTGCTGGACTCCTCAGTGCACATTTAAGGTAGCTGTCAATTTCACTGCTGTTCTGACTTAGACCTTGGCTATCACTATTTTTGCACAGTATATCTTATCCTTCTTATATATAGGCATGTGAAAATAAACTTTGTGGATCCACTTTCTATACTCCACAGCTGTGCAGTTGTGCATTCACTGTGCCATGCGGTACTGTATTTTTGTGAGGTGAATTGGACTGCATGTTGACGGAGTGCTTACTGCATATTATGCTTGGGTGTGCATAGGGCAGAGATATTACTTCCTGAGCAGAACTTGCATAGGCCAAAGACTTTGTATCCCAGGCAAAATGGCATGACATCCATTTCATGGTACTTTCCATAGTTGATTTAGTGAGATGTGGACCATGCACACATAGATATGACTCTACATGACTCTACAGACTGGCACATGCTGTGTATTTGATCTATTGTTTTCAATGACCAAGGCCACTGTGGAATTATGGTAGATTATGGTATTTGTGTATCGTTCACTAGACTACATTTTAACACTGTGTTACTTGCCTCCCAGTGTTTACCACTGCAAAGCATTGTTGATGTTGTAAGAGAATGTTTTCATTATTACATGTGCCTGTTGTTTGTATAACTGCTTCCATAGATAATAAAACTCTGAATTTCTTTTGCCTAAAAAAAAAAAAAAAAAAAACTGGCACAGACCACATTACTTTTTCTTTTGAGAGAGTAGTACTGTACACTGATTTGCACTGCCTGTCAGCTGTCTCATATGTAGTGGACACAGAGTATACCCTTATAAACCAACAGTAGTCCCGGATTTATGTTGCTTCTTTTTTCATTTTGTCATTCTGTTTTACATTTCCTGTTCCAATACTGTGACTCTAGATGGTACATCTGGTGCTGGAATACTGATGCACGGCTCTGCAACCTGCCCATGTCAATGCAGTCATCTTCCTTTGAGAGTAGCATTGCCCTCTGCATCATCCCATCTGTTTTTAATAAATCTAGCCCATTCTTAACAAAGCTCACAGAGTTTGGTGACCAGCTCCTGCTCTGCATTACTGAACAGAACAAATCAAAGGCATCTACTGAAAATTAAAAAAACTAACTTAATTTTGTCATTGTTTTTGCACTTTGCTACTGTTTATATCTATTATCATTCTATATTTAATCTGTTTTTGCTGCTTGTGCACTTTACTGGTTATAGTAAAGGCTAGCTTCAGACCTGCTGAATCTAGTTCTGTTTGTAAAATTGAGCACTGACCAGGCCATCTTCTTTTGGAGGGGGTTCCCTTTGTACCTTGTGGCAGGAGCTACATTTGGGACTCGTCCGATTGAAGGTTATTGGAACAAGGCTCAGTTTTAAGCTTTTTTACTGGCTAGTTCCGTTAAATTAGTTTGCTTTTGTTTGCACCTTAAGCAATGCATTTGCGCTGGTTTACACAACACACAGCATCTTGCCCTGCAGAGTAGATGTGGGCACTGTTGGCGGTTATAGATACAAACCTACTTCTCAGCAAATTTTCCCTTAGAGAACTGCTTGTCCCCATTGGCGGTTTTGCATTATTGTGCCTCTTGGTCAATAGGAAGAATCAACTTAATTTAACATCCAAACTCTTTACTAAAAGTCTCACCCACTTGATCTCCTCTGTTTAACTCCTTCTCTGGTCCACCTATCTAACCTGTCCTTCCACCCTTCCCAGTTCACCTCATTTTCCCACATTAATGTAATCCCTACTTCTGATTACTATAGCATATCTAACATCATGTACGGACAATTTGTCGCAGTTTCTCCAGCCAGCTCGGTTGATACAGGCATCCTGAAGCAGTGTAGCAATTTCCTTATGTACACTGACAATCCACATCTTCTAGCTCACTCAAATTCAGTACATGAGAGATGAATCTATATTAAAAACCTCAAATCCAGGCTCTCTCACTCACCAGCCAGTACATCTGACACTAAGCAGGTTGTCACCACACACACCTTACCTCCTTCACCAGCAGAACCAGCATCACATAAACATACATACATGGAGGTCCTTACCAAAAGCTTACCTAATCATCAGAGACCTCCCAAAAATAAGCATGCTTCACATTACATCACCTGCAGAACATAGTACACATAATATCACACACACAAGTGCCTCACCATCCAAACCCCTAAGGCATAACACAAAACCTAACATCTTAGTTATAGGTGACTCCATAGTGAGACACACAGATGTCCCACATTCCAGGTTGGTTAAGGAAAAGGTCACGGTTAGTTGTGTGTCAGGTGCCACTCTCTGTCACATCATACATGCACTCATGTCTCTCAACAACAGGTACTGTTATGAGTTTGTTATAGTCCATGTTGGTGTGAACAACTTGAGACATACCTCACTTGACCACATGAAGAAAGACATGACTGAGCTCTCAGATTATGCATCTCAGGCAGGTATGTTCCTAGCCTTAAGCAGCATTTTACCGTCACCTAGGATGATGCCACAGTACAAACAAAAATGACTGACAATTGGCTAAGTTTCTGGTGTCATTCTAAAGGGATCCAGTACCGACAGACCTCAATGCTTTGCCAGAGATGGTCTTCATCTGTCACCCCTGGCATTTCGGTTACTGACTAATGCTCTTGCCACCCCCATAAAGTCTTTTTTAGGCAATGTCACAAGAACAAAATTACTAACATAAAATTACCCTCTAAAAACAAACTTAAGGTTATGTTGCTAAATGCTAGGAGTTTGAACCTGAAACTACACTCACTGGAAGCAGTCCTCACCTTGGAAGATGCAAACATTTGTGCAGTCATAATAACCTGGTTTAAAGCTGAGGAAAGCACCTCAGCCATATTGGTCTACAAGTTATTGCCAGCTGTAGGACCCTCTCCATGAATCAAGACATCCACTTGGCCTACTCAGATCTACTTGTGTCAATCAAGATTCAACCGAACACCCTGGTTTTGGGCAACTTTAATTATCCGGCCATTGACTTGGGTAAATTATGCATCCTCAATTTCTGTTGCCCAAAGATTCCTGGATTTCATTAACTTCAATGCCCTGGACCAGCTGGTTAACACCCCTACATGGGGCACAACTATCCTAGATCTGGTGCTTACCAACATGAGGGACCGTTGTACCAGTCCCAGTGTTCAGCCCTCCATGGTGAGATCTGACTACAAATCAATCTTGCTAGAAGTCCCCATAACACCAGAGCCCCCATTAGGAGAAACCAGACTAAAATAATTTCTCCAAGGTCAACTGCAACCACTTAGAGACAGCATATACAGCTACCAAGCCCCTCCACCCACAGTTGAAACTGGCACCTATGCAGGGTTTTACCCCAGTGCAAATGTATTGACTCTGCCATATTGGAAATGACCAAAGTAAGATCTTCAAAGAAGAAGAAATATGACTGTTGGTCATCTGCCATTAACATGATATACTATAAGAGGAGGAAAGCGCTGTCTAAGAGTAAGAAGGAACTGTATCAAAACTGGAAACACTCCATCTTTAACTTAAACAAGCAAATAAGACTTCTTGTAAGGTCCTCCAAAGCCAACTATGAATCCAGTTTAGCTACCCAAACTAAGGACAAACATATGGCCTACTTTACTTACATCCGTAACCTTAAAGATAAGTCCCATATTTGCACTGAACTTGTAGTCAATGGCACTACATATATGGAGCCTGTTGAAAAAGCAAACCTGCTGGCTGATAGGATCAGTGCAAATTTAATCCCCCTGACTCCACCACCCATACACCAAAGCATCCCTACTACCTGCTCACCACCTAGTATTTCTAAGAAGCAGGTCTTAAGCATCTTCCCAAAAAACACGGCCTTTGTTGGATCAGATAACATCCTACACTGTGTTCTACCTGAGTTAAAACAGGAATTAGCAAAACCCCTGGGAACTCTTTTCAGTCTCAGCATTAGCACTGGCTTCATACCAATGGAATGGAAAACAGCTACCATCATCCCTTTACCCAAAAGGAGTGAATCCACTGACCCTGGGAACTATAGACTCATTAGCTTAACTAACCTTTTTTGCAAGGCCTTGGAGCAAATCATCATGGACTTGATTAAAAAAGACATAGAAAACCTACAAACACATGATCCCATTCAGTTGAGCTTTGTCAAAGTGAGATCATACCTGTTAAACTTAGTGGACTTCTATGAGACAGTCACTAAAGCCCTAGATGAGGGTAAATCAGTGCATACAGCCTACTTAAACCTCAGCCAAGGACTTTGCACAATTCCTCACTCAGGCATTATTGACAAACTGCCCCATTTGGGAATCGACCCTTATATTGTCAGATGGTTTTCAAACTGGCTCACTGACAGAACTCATACAGTCAAAATAGGGGACTCTACCTCTTCCAGCAAACCTGTAACCAGTGGTATTCCATAGGGATTAGTTCTGAGACCTCTGCTGTTTGTAATTTACTTCTCCAAAGTCCAAGCATGACAAAATTTGCTGATGACTGCAAACTGGGAGTGGTCATTGAGTCCCCAAAAGATGTCAACATCCTGCAAGTGGGACTTACAGAGACTAATGATTGATGCCAAAGTCATGATCTAACACATAATGAAAATGAATGCATTATCATCCCATTTGGCAAAGGTAAAGTGCCTGCAAACTGCCACATCAATAATAACACACTAGGCATGCAGTCAGTGGTGAGAGACCAGGGCAACCATGTTGGCAGCAACCTTACCTTTAATCACCATGTCTCCATGATGGTAAGAAGGGCATTTTATATTGCTCATCTCATAAATAATGGTATTGCATCCAGAAAAAGGAGGTCGTAACTCCCCTGTACTCTTCTCTCATCAGACCAATGTTAGAGTACAATGCTCCCTTTTTTATGTACCTTTCTGAGCACCTTCAGCAACTGGAGAAACCAGAAAAGCTCCTTACAAAGAAAATTCGGGGTCTTCAGCACCTGTCTTATGTAGACAGACTGAAATCACTGCAACTTTACTCTGCGTCATACAGACTTCTCAGAGAAGACCTGTGCCTTGCATATAAAGGTATCTATGACCCTGCTGTAATGGAAATACTGCATATTTGCAAGGATAATGACACACAAAACACTTGTTCTAAGGACCTTAACCTGGTATGTGACATCAACAAAACCTGGTGGAGGGACAGATTTGTCTCCTAGAGGATTAAGTTTCCAATTCATGTTAAGCAGAGCCACTTGTTGACCCTATTTAAGCATATATTGGATGAATAGATGGATAACCAGAAATTCACCACAGGGGTTCTACCTGTGCCCCTCTTGGACAAGGGCAGTAGACGTTGATACCATTGACTACCTCAAGCAGAGACTCGTGGGAGCAAGGGTTGAACTTGGCTAGGCTTGTAAGGGCCCTAGGGCCATTAGCCTAGTAACCTCCTATGATCATATCATCCTAAGTTCCAAAATGTATGGAATAAGAATCATCTTCCTTTTGTTCTCACCCTACCTGAGCTGCAATTTCGAATGGTTGACTTTGTGTGTTAGCAAAACTTAATGACCTTATGCTGAAACTGAAGGCTAATTTTACCTAAAAAGGATAACATTTGGATGTTACATTCACAAGACGGTAAAACCACTTTTTTTCACTCTAATTATCCACTGTTTACTTTCTGTTAAACAAAGCACTAAATGATAGAACATGATTATGCTGAAGTCTTAGTAGGTTGATGTTAATGCATAATGTCTTTACTTTTAATGATATGCTAGTTTTAACAAACAAGTGTGATATTTCTTTATCACATTGCTTGTATTTATTTGCAATACAAAATTTTTGTAAACAATTACTCCAAGGTCCATTTCTTCATAAAATATTTTGAGTGCTCATGCATTTATGATGTGCTGAAAGCATTAATCATTCATTCATTTTTTTCCTTCTTTTACTTTTCAAGCAGAATGCATAAGTTTGCACTTTTTAATGTTAAAAATACATATTCTATTTAGGAGACCACTCATTTCCATTTTAATGTTGCATAACAACAGTCAGTATATTTGGCTGTGCTATCTAATTTACTTGCAGTCATACATAGGTTGTGCTTGCCAGGTCCCATTCCTGATTTGTATGACTGAAATGTGTATAGCCTATAAACGATGTCCAAAGTTTAGTGCTTGCAATAAAACGTTACAATGGATTTCTGAAACCTATGCTCATAATCTGTGTATTGTGTTTCTGTTTTATACGCAAATCAATATTACATCATAATAACAATACTCACCTGTTGAAGTCTGATACCTCAGGCTGCATTCCATAATGAAATGCAGCAAATCATTTTTATGTTTTCCTAGCTGTGGAAGTAATATATGCAAAGATACATTTGATAAGCTATGAAAAGAACCAGCTGAAGAAAGTATACTTGTTTATTATATAAGGAATACCCTTTCTAAATGTCATTCTGGAGAAGCCAGTCTTTTTTAGTGCTTAATTAAGAGGGGTCTGAAAAGGCAAGATAATAGTTTAAGGCTCTCACCAGCTAATAAGTTAGCCTGCATAGACTTAGATTTGAATTTATCAATATCAGCTTCCATTCAGAAAGCCAGGGCAGGCATCCATAAAAGGAGGCTGCTTAGGTTAGTAGGTCATAGCAAATTAATTCAAGAAGATAAACATAAATAAGAAAAATAGCTTTAATAGCAGTATTTTCAATATGTTGTACTTATTTGATATGAGACTTATGGGTCAAGAATGTTGCCTTATTTATTATAAAGATCTACATTTGTAAATATAAAGAAAGATTTGTTTTGATGTTTCAGAAGACTTAAAATTATGGTTAGATTTTCAAACTTAGGAAAAATAATTTTCTCTCTTTTGATCAGTACTTCTGAGTTGCCAGTTTCTGTGAAATGAAAGCCATCAGTTACGAAAATCTGCTTTATGTGATGATGTCAAATCTATTCCACCTGATACAAGCCACTCATCACAAATTTTAACTAAACATGAGGATATCATGGACAATTTCAGAATTAGGCTACTGTACGCATCTGGTAATGCTACATGTATGCAAAATACTTCCTCTAATGGCATACAGAGCTAAAGTGCTGACTCTGAAGTAGATGTTTCCTGTTCAATTAATGGCCTGGGTAACTGTTGGAGCCAGCAAGGAAAAGGGAGATGTGATGAGGTTTTGCATGCTTGTTTCTCTTCAGGTAAAGGTCAGGGATGACATGATGCAGAGGGCTATGCCACATCTCTAACCCTATGGTGACTGAGGCTTAAAGCAGTAGATTGAATAAGCAAGAGGACAGGCTTGGAGGGGAATCTTTCCCCCTTTTGAATTGGGGAAGGGGCACTCATAGCCCATGCCTCGTGGTAAATTGTATCTAAAGTGACATCACCATGTAAGGGGTAAGGCTATAACATAAGTCAAAATCTATACCATTGCGGTGGGGATTTCAAGATGACTGCAGTCCTATGAACACTGTAGTTCCTTGCCTCTTGCAGAGATTTCAGCAAGCTAATCAAATTGGTATAAAGCTCAACTAAACAAAAGAAATACGGCATAATCCTACTGCCATAATCTGCCTTCCAGATACCTTAAAACTGAAAAAAAAATGTATTATTGCAACCAGATTTTCGCTGCTGAGAAATACGTATACCTACAGACAAACGAGTGCCAGAAACACTAAAACTACTGATCGTAGTCCTTAATACTGGCCAAAAACTTAACATTACTGTCAGGTTTAATTTAAGAAATACTTTTCCTCTCTTGCGTGCATCACAGATGCATGCTTAAGTTATCATGTCTGGTCTCGTAGTGTCTGTTGGAATATTTTCTCAGAGTAGTGTGACAGTCCTAATTTGCAGTGTTACCGCAAAACTAATTAATCTTGTAATGGAAAGCAGTGTGTTAACTCCTACTTACTATTTCTGAAAATGGTGTTGGCCGCCATGTGAGTTTAAGTTTTTATAAACCTTTGTGTGTATATGTAATGCATGCATCTACAGATCTACTTCAAGCACTGTTTGTGCTTGTCAGCCATGTCTCTGAAACCGCTGTTGTCTGTTATGCGAGTTTCACTTATTCCAAACCTTTGTGTGTGTAAAATAGGACGTCTTGGGTTGTATTTCAGGCAATGATTTTGATCAGTATTATATTCTGCCTTTGAATAACACATCGCTTGTTAGCCATGTCAAGTGGAAGGGTACGAAGCAAGACCAAAAAATCAGAGTATATGATTTAGCTCCAAATACATCTATTGAAAGTCCTCCTATAAGAAACTGTGTAAGACAGGTAGGCCAGTACTTCTGTGAAACATTTAATCACTTATTTGTCTACAGTTATTTGTTTGGTTACAGTGACATCCTGCCTGCATAAAAACACATACAAGATTGCAGTTACATGGCTTTATTGCTCATTTTAGTATCCAATATGGTTCTAGGTTCTGTGTTTTACAATGCGCGATTTATGAGAGATGTCTGCTAGCAGTTGGTTGACAACATCCTGGCTGCGTTTCTTATTTCACCAATGTGAAATAACAGTAATTTGGACTTTACTCACCCCTTTTTACTTACAGATACAGTCATTTCACTGAGACATTATGAATTAAAGGAGGTTACAAATATGGTTGTGATAATAAAGTACCAAAAATTCTATCAGCTAAAATGAGGAAGATTAATTTGGATTGGGTCTGAAATTTCTGCCTGACAACAGCCATGTGGTGTGTCTTACAACCTTTTACACAAAGATGTCAATTGAAGCTGATACTATGGACATTCAAACCACTAAAACAAAATTTTCAGTAGTGGCATCACCTGAAAAAGATATTTTATCCAAAAGACCCAGAACTGGGAAACAACAAGATACATCTAAAACAGCAAGTAAAACCAAATTGGAACAGCTTACAAGCCTCAAAGATCTAAAGTCAGCCCTACAACCAATACAGATTGCTATACAAAAGTTTTCTGATCAGACATTGAGGAATCTATTAATCAAATTGCTAACATAATGGAAAAAAACTGAAGCAATAGTCCTAGAGAATTAAGTCAAACTAGACCATCTGCAGAAGGAATCAGAATCTAATTCTAAACATATACAGGAGATGCAGCAAAAAATCCTCAACCTTGAAGCTAGATCCAGACATAATAACATAATTATAAGAGCAATTCCTGAACAGATCGAACACCCCAAACTCATGAAAATGATCCAGCAGATATTTGCCTTCTTACTGGAAAACACAACTGAAACAAAACAAATAATAAGATAACAAAAACCACACAGTGAGCTGCATCAACCGTTTTATTCCAAAATCAAAAAAATAAATAAAATAACGAGTACTAAGCGCTTTCACCCACCAAAATTAGGGCATCATCAGAGTACAAGAAATTATCACCAAGGCCATTCTTTATATACATAATTGACTAATAACATAATTGATGAATTAAACCATAAATTAATTCATTTGTGCATTAAAGAGGTATCTCATAAAGTGATTTGGCACAATTCTAAAACACCTACATGTTCTCATAACATGTATATTAAATATAAATAAATAAATAAATATAAATATATGTATAAATATATAGAACTAAACTTGGTTAAAACCAAATAATAAATATTGTATGTATATAAACGTATATATAATCCATTAATGAATATATTGTATTTAAAAAATGTGTATATGTGTTTAAAAAAATAAGTATATGTGTTTAAAAAAATAATAAGCTTACATGTACAAAAAATAGGTCACATAAAATGTGACATATTTTAAAATGCTAGAGATAGATATATTTTCGTTAATACCAGGTTGCATACAAGCATTAAGTCTGAGTTGCCATAGGCATTCCATGGCCTCAAGCATAGTCTTCTCATCACCGCCTTTATGAATGTTGTGTGGAATTCTATCAATAATAAAAAATATAAATCTTTTAAAATTTGGACAACTAATACTGTGCATATATAAAGAACTGGTAGTTTTATGTTTCTTCATATCTCTAGCATGCTCAACTATGCGTTCTCTTAACTTCCTAATAGATTTACCAACATAGAATGTATAGCAAGTTGCCAAATATACCACCATCTTTGTGTTGCAATTACAGTATCCTGGGCACCTAAAAGTTTTACTGTAACCTTGTATAGCAACATATGGACCATCATTATTGTATTTACATGTATGACAAGTACCACATTTACTCATTTTTGATATTTTATATAAATTCTTGCCACTATTAGACTCATACAAATCCTTCAGGTTTCTCCCTCTACTGTATGTAATCTTGGGCTGACTACCAACTATCTTGGATAACTCAGCGTTATTTATAAAAACACTTGTCCATGTCTCCTTAATGATATTGTCTATATAATGTGATGTATCATTATATGACAAAATAAAGGAATCAAATCTAGGCTGACTGGGATTAACCTTGGACAAATTGTCACAGCCATATTTAATGATAGGTCTATAAGCTGTGATCCTGTTGGTAAAAATATCCCTTTTCATAGTACAAATTAGATCACTGGGATAACCTCGGTCTATAAACATATCGGACAATATTTCAATTTCTTCTTTAAATATATTATCATCACTAATGATTCTTGATAATCTAACCATCTGCCCCTTAATCAAATTTTTTTTTTGATAAAAAGGATGACAGCTATTAAAATGTCAAAAAAGAATTAGAAAAAGTCTTCTTCCTAAAAATGTTTGAATGAAATCCGTCATCATCATGGGACAAAATGAGATCAAGAAATTCACATCGTTTATCTTGAATATTACTAGTAAACTTAAGAAAATCAGATGTCCTACCCAAATATTCAAGAAATTCAACCAACTCAGTCTTTTCACCTGTCCAAAATATAATAATATCATTCAAATAACACAAATATAGGGATACTTTGTGCCAATAAACAGATGTAAACACTACATCAATTTCCTATTTGGCTAACACCAAGTTTGCATATATAGGAGCACATCTGGCGCCCATGGCAACACCAGTACTTTGTCTGTAATATTCACCATTAATGAAAATGAAATTATTTTCCAATACAATTTCCATTAGTTCAGTTAAAAGGCGGCATTTAGTGACATTCATGCCACTATAACTCAATAAACTAGCCTCAAACATTTCAAGGCCCTGCCTATGAGGAATAACTGAAAATAAATTGACCACATCAATAGTAGCCATAATCAAGTTGGGGGTGGTTATGGCATTGTGTTGTCTAACTAAGTCTAGACAGTGCCAAGAATCTCTTAAAATATGTGGTAATTTTGCAAGAGTATCCTTGCAATGAAAATCAATAAAAAATATATCTATCTCTAGCATTTTGAAATATAAGTCACATTTTATATGACCTATTTTTTGTATATGTAAGCTTATTATTTTTTTAAACACATATACTTATTTTTTTAAACACATATACACATTTTTTAATTACAATATATTCATTAATGGATTATATATATGTTTATATACATACAATATTTATTATTTGGTTTTAATCAAGTTTAGTTCTATATATTTATACATATATTTATATTTATTTCTTTATTTATATTTAATATACATGTTATGAGAACATGTAGGTGTTTTAGAATTGTGCCAAGTCACTTTATGAGATACCTCTTTAATGCACAAATGAATTAATTTATGGTTTAATTCATCAATTATGTTATTAGTCAATTATGTATATAAAGAATGGCCTTGGTGATAATTTCTTGTACTCTGATGATGCCCTAATTTTGGTGGGTGAAAGCGCTTATTACTCGTTATTTTATTTATTTTTTTGATTTTGGAATAAAACGGTTGATGCAGCTCACTGTGTGGTTTTTGTTATCTTACTAGTTATATTTTTTATTTGTTGGTTCACAAAACAAATAATTATTGAAAGAGCTTATCGAGAGATCTGCTTTTCACAAAACACTGAAAAATCTAGACAGGTTTATATTAAAATATTAACTACCAAGATGTTTACAGAATTCTCTCATCTGCCAAAAGAAGTACCTTACATGGAACAGCAATAAAATCTTCTTGACTCAAGATCTACCACTGCAAATTAAACAGGAGAGACAAAAGTTATCTCCTTTTTGCACATATTCAATCCAAAGAAAAATATTAAATTTCAAATGAAATACCCTAATGCTCTTTCCTTCCAACATAATGGTCTTAAATGCACAGCATTGACAGTTAAAGAGACAATGAATGCCTTTTTAAATACCTTTAAAGAGTTCCTTGCTATTGGTGATTGTAGTCGGAGCTTGTCGTTTGATGTGTTGACTTGTTTACTTTTCTTCATCTCTACATATCCAATGATGGTGGCTGAGATAAAATTTGAATTTTCAATGCCCAGGACTTCTCTGGTGGGTCTCATTATCCTGGGATCTTGGTTTCCAATCAGAGTCTTCATCTGCACCTATACATACATGAATTCAGCTTCCACCCACATTTCTAGTACTCTGCGACTACTCTAAATTCCTCTTTCATCACATTGCAGCCATTTAAAGGGAAATGACCACTTTTTGAGCTTCTTGTGGTATAGGTTCATAGGTTCATCGGTAAGTACTAGGCTATCTGCCCATGGGCATTTATAAGCCTAGCCACAGAGTGATGGCTTTCGCCTCCCCATTAGATTAGTAACCTGGGCCTGTGTCAACAGGGCTCCTGAAGTGATCCCATGGTAGAACTTACGATTACCCATCCACTCATCAAGATTTCTCTTGAAAAGAGTCAGAGAGGAGATCTGTCGAATTTGGATTGGGATTCTATTCCAGAGTGAGGGGAGTCGCTGGGGCAGGAATGTATCCCTCCAGCATGTCCTGTTTATTGTTGTACATAGGTTCAAGTCACTAGAACGAGTGGTTATGAGGGATCTCGTTTTTTTGAGGTGAAGCATGTCCATTAGTTCAGGGTTTGACATGGCCCTATAGGTCAGGCATAGGTCACCTCTGAGCAGACGGTAAGTGACTGAGAAGAGCTGGAGCTTTTTTAGTCGTGCTTCATAGGGTACATGTTTAAGGCCCTTAATCCTCTTAGTGAGGTACTTCTGTGGTCTTTCTAATTGTTGCAGGTGTCTAGTGAGGTACATCCCAAATGGGGCATTGTACTCTATTATAGGCCTAATGAGTGAGGAGTAAAGGGGCAAAATCACCTCCTTGGATCTGGATGAGAAACCCTTTGTGATCAGGTGTGCCACATAGAAGGATTTCCTGACCATTTTGGCTATGTGATTATCAAAGGAGAGCATGCTATCTACTTGGGTACCCAGGTCCCTAATTACATCTTCTGTACTTAGTGGATTCCCATCTATGTGGTAGTTTGTAGGTACTTTGTTTTTCCCAAAATGGGATTACTATGCATTTTTGGGCATTTAGCTTGAGGTCGTGACTTTGACACCAGGTGTTTGTCTCTGTGAGACGCTTTTGCAGGATGTCTGTGTCAGCTGGAGAGTCAATTATTGCACCCAATTTACAATCATCTGCAAAGTTGGTTAGCCACAGTCCCTCCAGCTTTGCCTGTACTTCGGAGAAATATATACCGAACAGGATGGGTCTCAGGACTGAGTCTTGTGGGACTCCTCTTGTGACTGGTTTAGAGTCAGATATGGTGCCTGCCACTCTTACCATGTGGGTTCTGTCTGAGAGCCAATTGGCAACCCTTCTCGTGATATGGGGGTTGATATTTAAGCTGGTGAGTTTGTCTATGATTTCTGAGTGTGGGATGGTGTCAAACACCTTAGCGAGGTC
The DNA here is from genome assembly GCF_019279795.1 of Protopterus annectens. Lineage (NCBI taxonomy): Eukaryota > Metazoa > Chordata > Ceratodontiformes > Protopteridae > Protopterus > Protopterus annectens. Next base: position 1,219,806,234 of record NC_056735.1, read on the forward strand.
CAGATATGCTGTGTGGTCCACCTTCCCTTCATTTATGGCCTTGGTGACTGTTTCAAAGAAGTCGACAAAGTTCAGGAGGCAAGATCTGCCTTTAACAAAGCTGAACTGGGTGGGGTCCAGTGTCTGGAGGTTCTCAATGTCCTTGTTAATGAGCTCCATGATAATGCATTTCATGGCTTTGCAGACCAAGCTAGTCAAGCTTATAGGGCGATAGTTCCCAGGGTCAGTTGTGGCACCACCTTTGTGGAGTGGTACAGCTGTTGCTGTGTGCCATTCTTTGGGTACATAGCCTGTAGAGAGGCTGAGTTTGAATAGTGATTTGAGATGGGGGGTTAGTTCATTTTGAAGTTCATGTAAGACACAACCTGGGATAGCATCTGGTCCCATTGATGCTGTGTTTTTGGCCTTTGCAAGGGCTGTCTTTACTTGTGTGTCTGAGATATCTGGAGTGCCACATTCTTCAGGGATGGGTGCTAGCCCCTTTGGTGGAGGGGGGGGGTGAAGTTTGCACTGAACTTGTCAGCCAGGATGTTGGCAATGTCAGTTGGTTCAGTGTATTTATGGCCATTATGCACTAGCTCAGAGCATATGTGAGAGTTTGCCCCTAGACTCTTGACATAGTTAAAGAAGGCTTTGTGGTTATCCTTAGAGTCATTGGCTATTTTTCTTTCGAAGTTGGCCTTGGATGATTTAATGAGGGAGCACAGAGTTTTACTGATGTTAATCAGAGATGCCTTCTTATTTTGGGATTTTGTTCTGTCTTGCAGGAGTTTCCTCCTTCTGTTGTAAAGTTTATTTATGGCTGGGGTCCACCAGACTGGCTTCCTCTTTTTTGAGGAGTTGGTCTTGGTTTTACTTGGGATGGCTCAGTCCATGCATTCTTGAAGGTGTTCATAGAATGCACTTGTAAAGGATTCTGCCGATGGGTCATCATTTTCTATTTGATTGGGAGCTTTGCAACTTCCCACCTTGGTCTTGAGGAGTGTGAAGTTGGCTTTAGAGAAGTTTTTTACCTTGATTTCCTTGACTTGGGGGGGGGGGGTGTGGATGTCCAGTGTGATTAGTTTATGATCTGATCTTACCAATGACGAGTTTACCTCAGGTGTGGAACATAGGTTCCCCATGTTGGTGATGACCAGGTCCAGTATGTTGTCACCTGTTGTAGGAGTGGTGACCAGCTGTTCAAGGGCATTTGAGTTTATAAACTCAAGGAAGCATTGGGCTATGGCGTTTGAGCTTGAGTAGTTTTCCCAGTCTATGTTTGGATAGTTGAAGTCACCCAGTAGCATGGTGTTGGGTAGAATCTTCATACCTTCTAATGTTCTCAGGAATGCTGCGTGAGGGTCCTGAGACAAGGTGGGAGATCTGTAGCAAGCTATAAATTGAACAATTAATTTACCCGCTGTCAATTGCACTTGGATGGTCTCAGATTCCACGTGCTGTGTTATTAACCTGGAGGGGTGGGTGTTCTTGATGAATATGGATAAACCCCCTCCTTTTGTGTTCCGGTCCTGGTTTTGGGACCTAAAGGTATGGTAGGAGTTATAACCTGGTAGTGTTGGGGTTCTCTCTGGAGCCTTGAACCATTTTTCTGTCACTGCACATACGTCGATTTCTTCCATACTAAGGAGAGCCTTGAGTGCATGCATTTTGAGGTTTAGACTTCTGGCGTTGAGCAGCATTACCCTCAGTTTTAGTTTATTATTGTTGTTTATGGAGGCGGTTTGTCTTTTGAGCCTTGCCTAAAAAAGGCAGTATTGGGGCGGCAAGAGTCTTGGCCAGTATTCAAAAGCCCAGGGGCGACAGGTGCAAGCCATCTCTGGCGAAGCAACGTGGCTTGTCAAGCATGTCGTCCCAGGCTGACAAGTACTGGATCCCCTTTGCATGACACCAGTCATTTAACCAATTGTTGAAACTGATTATTTTTTCTTCATATGCTGGCATACTTTTGGGTGAGGGCAGGATGCTACTCAGTGTCAGAGTCATACCAGCCTGGGCTACATGGTCAGAGAGCTCTTCCATGTCTCTTTTCATGTAGTCCAGGGAGGTATGTCTCAGGTCATTTATGCCAACATGTACAATGACAAAGTCATATTTGTACTTGTTGTGGAGTGACCTGAGTGCGTGTGTTATGTGGCGGATTCTGGCACCTGACAGGTAGCTTACGGTAACCTTCTCCTTGTTCAGTCTAGTGAGTGGGACGTCTGTGTGCCTGATGATAGAATCACTGATTACTAGTGTGTTAGGTGTGTTATTTAGCCTTAGGGGCTGTTTTTGCTTGTTATTGAAATACTGCTATGGTATTTGGAAAGAGATACAAGCAATTTACAAGTATTAAGAAGTTTAATCCCTATTGAAGAAGGAGAAATATGGTCAGCTTTATAAAACAAATACGGTCTTCACCTAATCTACTAATTGCTTGCAAGAATTCTTTTAGTAAACTGGATCTACATTGGGTAATCTGTGAAAATCAGTAAATCTTACATTTATGGGTGATTTTATCTCTTTACTTCTTCTTCTTCTTCTTTCGGCTGCTCCCGTTAAGGGTCGCCACAGCAGATCAACTGTTTCCATTTCTTCCTGTCCTCTGCATCTTGCTCTGTCACACCAACCCCCTGCATGTCCTCTCTCACCACATCCATAAACCTTATCTTAGGCCTCACTCTTTTCCTGTTACCTGACAGCTTCATCCTTAGCATCATTTTCCCAATAAACTCTGCATCCCTCCTCAGCACATGTCCAAACCAACGTAATCTTGCCTCTCTGGCTTTGTCTCTAAACCTTCCAACTTGGGCTGACCCTCTAATATACTTATTCTTAATCCTGTCCATTTTCATCACACCCAGTGCAAATCTTAACATCTTCAACTCTGCCACGTCAAGCTATGACTCCTGCCTTTTTGTCAATGCCACTGTCTCCAACCCATATAACATAGCTGGTCTCACTACCCTCTTGTAGACCTTCCCTTTCACTCTTACTGGTACTCGTCTGTCACAAATCACTCCTGACACTCTTCTCCACCCACTCAATCCTGCCTTTACTCTCATCTTCACCTCTCTTCCACACTCACCATTACTCTGAACTGTTGATCCCAAGTACATTCCTCTATCCTCCCTCTCATTCACATACATATATTCTGTCGTAGTCCTGCTGACCTTCATTCATCTTCTCTCTAGAACATATCTCCACCTCTCCAGGGTCTCCTCCACCTGTTCCCTACTCTCACTACAAATCACAATGTCATCTGCAAACATCATAGTCTACGGGGACTCCCGTCTGATCTCATCTGTCAACCAGTCCATCACCATTGCAAATAAGAAAGGGCTCAGAGCTGATCCTTGATGTAATCCCGCCTCCACCTTAAACGCATCTGTCATTCCCACCGCAGACCTCGCCGTTGTCACACAACCCTCATACATATCCTGTACCACTCTTACATACTTCTCTGACACTCCCGACTTCCTCATACAATACCACAACTCCTCTCTAGGCACCCTGTCATATGCTTTCTCCAAATCCACAAAGGCACAATGCATCTCCTTATGACCTTCTCTGTACGTCTCCATCAACACTCTCAGAGCAAACACCGCATCTGTAGTGCTCTTTCCTTGCATGAAACCATATTGCTGATCACTAATCATAACCTCCCTTCTTAACGTAGCTTCCACTTCTCTTTCCCATAACTTCATGCTGTGACTGATCAGTTTAATCCCTCTGTAGTTACTACAGCTCTGTTCATCACCCTTATTCCGAAAAATATGTACCAAAATACTTTTTCTCCATTCCTCAGGCATCCTCTCACTTTCCAAGATTTCATTAAACAATCTAGTTAAAAACTCCACTGCCATTTCACATAAACATCTCCATGCTTCCACAGGTATGTCATCTGGACCAACAGCCTTTCCGTTCTTCATCCTCTTCATAGCTATCCTTACTTCTTCCTTACTAAACCACTGCACTTCATGATTCACTATCTGCACATCATCCAACCTTCTCTCCCTCTCATTCTCTTCATTCATCAACCCCTCAAAGTACTCTTTCCATCTGCTCAACACACTCACCTCGCTTGTGAGTACATTTCCCTCATTATCCTTTATCACCCTTACCTGCTGCACATCTTTACTAGCTTGGTCCCTCTGTCTAGCCAATTGGTACAGGTCCTTTTCTCCCTCCTTAGTGTCCAACCTTTTATGCAACTCTTCATACACCTTATGCTTAGCCTTCGCCACCTCTCTCTTTGCCATGCACCTCATCTCCTTATACTCTTGTCTACTTTCTTCATCTCTTTGACAATCCGACTTCTTCTTCGCCAACCTCTTTCTCTGTATACTCTCCTATACTTCTTCATTCCACCACCAGGTCTCCTTGTCCTCCTTCCTCTTTCCAGATGTCACACCAAGCACCTTTCTAGCCATCTCTCTTACTAGCTCTGCTGTAGTTACCCAGCTATTCGTTAACTCTTCACTGCCACCCTGTGCCTGTCTTAACTCTTTCCTGAACATCACCTCACAATTACCCTTTTTCAATTTCCACCACTGGATCCTTGGTGCTGCCCTCACACTCATCCTCCTCTTCTTGATCACCAATGTCATCCTACAAACCACCATCCTATGCTGCCTAAGTACACTTTCCCCTGTCACCACTTTACAGTCTCCAATCTCCTTCATACTGGCCTTTCTACATAAGATATAGTCCACCTCTGTGCATCTTCCTCCACTCTTGTATGTCACCCTATGCTCCTCCCTCTTGTTAAAATATATATTCATCACAGCCATGTCCATCCTTTTCACAAAATCCACTACCATCTGACCTTCTGCGTTCCTTTGCTTAACACCATACCTACCCATCACTTCATTATCCCCTCTGTTCCCTTCACCAACATGCCCATTGAAATCTGCTCCAATCACCCGTCTCTCACCCTTGGGTACAGTCATCACCACTTTATCCAACTCACTCCAAAAATTTTCTTTCTCATCCATCACACACCCAACTTGTGGAGCATATGCACTAACAACATTCATCATTACACCATCAATTTCCAACTTCATAAACATCACTCTATCCGATGCTCTTTTCACCTCCAAAACACTCTTAGCATATTGTTCCTTCAGGATAATACCTATGCCATTTCTCCTCCCATCCACACCATGATAAAACAATTTAAAACCGCCTCCGACACACCTAGCCTTGCTCCCCTTCCATCTGGTCTCTTGCACACACAATATAACAAACTTCCTTCAGTCCATCATATCAGCTAGCTCTCTCCCTATGCCAGTCATACTGCCAACATTCAAAGTTCTGACCCTCACTATCACAGTCCTAGCCTTTACCTACCATCAGGCATGCCTTCCCCCTCTTCTCCTCCTTCGGCCAACAGTAGCCCAATTTTTGCCAGCACCCTGTTGGCCAACAGTACTGCTGGTGGCCATTGTTAACCCAGGCCTCGACCAATCCGGTATGTATTTCTGTACTGTTGTCTGCATGTATGATTTGGCAAAATTTTACGCCGGATGCCCTTCCTGACGCAACCCTCCCCATTTATCCGGGCTTGGGACCGGCACAAAGAAATGCACTGGCTTGTGCATCGCCAGTGGCCGGATCTTTTACTTCTAAGATTACAATAATTGATAAAATACTGTTTTTTCCTGGTTTGCAATGATGTCATATCCCTGGTCCAGTGTTGACATGCAAATATTTGGAGTTTCACTTATACTCCACCCCCTCTTTCATGATTTCTGTCTTCTACTTTAAAAGAGAAGTCAGACAGTAATTGATTTATGGTGAAAAATGATCCTGAAGAGTTATTGTTAAAAAAAAGCCTGTCCTGGTTATTTAAAATTGTTTATTACATTTTTTTAGGATTACATATGCATTACCATTTCTTATCTTTATATTATTTCCTGTACATATATATATATATATATATATATATATATATATATATATATATATATATATATATATATATATATATATATATATATCTTTAATATCAAAATACTGCTTTTTCTGTGTGTTTTTCTTGTTGTTATTATTGAGTATGGACATTATTATACTATAGAAGGCTGACAGTACAGTTTTTAGACCTTGGCTATAGTAGACCTGCTCCCAGTTTACTTGTCATAACTCCATTTCCTACAGCGATTCACTGATTAGGAGAATGAAAGGAGTTAATATGTTCTGGGTAGTAGTGTCATTTTTCAGTTTTAAATTTCCAGGTAGTCAGTATTAGACAAAGATCTTACATGGCGAGTAGGATAATTTATCAAATATGTATCAGAAAGCTTCATTTAGGATTGTACTTCTGCCAGCCCTAATGGAGGATCTGTTACTTTTTCCCCTAAGTTGTTTCCCACTAGATCCTTCTTTAGATGCAGTGATATCTATTTATTCTAATTTTCCTAGTTAGTATCTAAGTTTCTGATATTTATTAAGGTATTAAGATTCAAGTAAAATTACTCAGAAATGTTCTCCTTGTAGGTCATTAGAGTAAAGTCAGTCTCTTCTCTTATTTATTTGTTCACTTGCACCCTAGTTTTAATAAAGGAAAAACACAATGAGTTTTTTTCTGATAAAGTCATTTGCATATAATCAGAAGGACTTATGGTATTGTATGTGTTTTACTTTATTTACTTCTTTGATTCTAGCTGCTGGCTGTCTATGTTTCTTAGAAGCTTTTGCACTTTGCATATATGGGATGCAAAACGTTGGTGACTACAACTATGTTGGGTGAGAATTTGCTTTTCCTCCTTTATAATTTTTGGGGACTGAGTTGTGGATATAGGGTTTTTGGTCTCAAACAATGTTCCTTTTAATATTCAGTTCAGGTACTGGTAATATGATACATAGCAGGTTGTTAAAAATGCAGTTATTTGTGCTGTAGATTACTATGGCATTGGTTTCTAAAAGTCCTAGATCATACAGCTTATACCAGTGACATATTATACTGGTTCGGACTCCTTTACACCTCTATGCTTTATTTTGATACAACAAAATGAAATACTGACAAGCTCTGTTTTGTAATGGGATAAACTGTTTAGTACCAAATGACTGTGATGACTTATATTTCTGCACCAATGAGCATGAGGTGCTTGACAAAGCTGGAAACTGCAGTGCTTATCATTATCTAGAGGGTTCATCCTATAGGTCCATTTTTTCAAGTCAAGTTGTACATGTTCATTTTCATTTACACTCTCATATTATTTATATATTTTTATATATTTGTACTATAGACTATAAATTGTGACTTTGTTCTTTGATTACCTGGAACGTGCGTTTTATATATTAATCAGTATTTTTTCTGGTAAAACATTTTTTGTTTTTATTCTAAGATGGTTACATTTGTTGAGTTATTGTGGTTTAAGCTACCTTCAAAAAGAGAAATCCACGGTATCCCTCAAAGTCTCAAAAAAACGCAGTATGCAAACTATACCGGGTCCAAAACAAACCAAGAAGAAACTTCACAGTGTGGAGGGTGTATTCAGCCTAAAATCTAGTATTGACAATAAGTAGCTAGCGTCTTAGCTATGAGACCAGGGACTAATCTTTATTAAACAGCCACTTATCAAAAAGATGGTCTAAGATACTGATCATAATGACTCCCGGCTATCTGTCCTGTAAACCCTGTCGTATGAGCTATGTAAACTTGCTTATTACATAATGACAAACTGCTTTAAATGCTGTAATTGGCTGCAATGTATTGGAGTTAAAACATATGTTGGCCTTATATGTGTCAATTTAGATTTACAACTATATATATATATATATATATATATATATATATATATATATATATATATATATATATACTATCACTATGAGAATAGCTCTACCTACTTTATAAACAAAAATCTTAGTTCAGATACTCGTGTTCAAGTTTTAACATTGTATTTATAATTTTACCTACTCATGCTGTTCCTCCTATTGTAGGGGGTAAATGACATGGCTTGTATGTGTGAGACATTGTTTTACTACTCTCATTATTACATAGATATGTTAAATACAGTATGTTTCAAATTAACATTGGGTGTACTAAATGTCACACACAGAGCTGAAAATAGAGGTTATTTCTAACATAACACTTGTTGATGTGGCTGGTTGGGATATACTAGGCCCTGTAACTGAAACATGCTTATTTTATTTAATCAACTTTGTATACATAATATCTATAATTCCACTTTCCTGTTATACTCCCTCAGATCTCTATATCATAGTTTCTACTTATTTACCTGTTAGAAGCCAAGTGATAGGCTATAAAGGTGCTTCGGAAAGATATGCTAATGTTATTCTACTTGTATAGTGTTTTTATTCGAGGAACAGTTGTTATAAAAGAAATGTGTATTAGAGACATTCTTTTTTTAGTTTTGTGTCAAGCATTTCCTCTTCAGTCTCTTCCTAATACTCTAAACTACTCTTCTGGGCTAAGTTGGTGTGTGATTAGGCAGGTATAACAAAGGGAGAGTTAGGTGCTATTTGCCTCCAAGTATGGTTATGTGCCCTTCCTTTACTTATTTAAGAACAAAAAATAAAGGACTCCTTCCACTGAAAGTACTGACAAAAAATCCAATAGTAACTCCAAAAGTAAGGCAAGTACTACCATGCTGTATATGAAGCAACTTCACTTTATTAAAACAATAAAAGCAGTATCATAAGGGCTTTCGGGTAAATCATACCCAAAAGCCCTTATGATACTGCTTTTATTGTTTTAATGCAGTAAAGTTGCTTCATATACAGCGTGGTAGTACTTGCCTTACTTTTGGATTTATTACTTATTAAGAGTCATACAATTTAACCTACCCATTATTTTCAATGTTCACAGGTAAAGACATTAATATGGGTTATTGATTCATGGAACATAAAGGGGATTCAAATAGATAAAAATACAAAGCTATTTTTTCACTTAGCTTTTAAATCCAAAATGAATATAATCTTAGTACAAGAAACACACATGCTCCCTGAACAATGGTCACATGACAAAGGGAAAAAGTGGATTAAAACAATTATAGCAAATGGTAAAAAAAAATAGCATGGGAGTAGAAATTATTATAAAGCAAAAACTTTCAGGATAACATTTTAGATTGTGATGTAGACCTGGAAGGAGGTCTGAATCTTCCAAACTTTAAATTATACTGTGACATTATTAATTCTAGAAGACTTATAAATATTTCTGATTATAATCCAAATATGAAGACATGGACATCATTCTGGATAGAACTTTTTTATAATTATGTTAAAATAAGGGGAGTCTAGAAAATATCAAGTTACGCATATCCTTAAAAAATACTCAATTTTTAAAATCTCAATGATATCTTAAATTTATCTAATGCCTTCAACACCTTACAACCATTACACTTTAACCCAAACTTTAAACTTAATAATAGAATGCTTAACCTTAACAATTTCCCTCTCCTAAAACATGTCTGCTAGACGGATACCCCTTAGAAACTACTCTATCACAGAGATGAGACTAGCACCTGACCTTCCTAAAAGCTATACCATTATTCTGAAACAGATCAGAGAATTGAGTGCCAAAATCCTGGGAAATCCTAAACTTAATGAAAATGACATTAATACATGAAAAATTCTTGAAGAAGAAAATAATTTCTAATACATATAAACTATTTGTCAATCAAATATCAAAATGAAGTTCTTATCTCAATATATTGGACTGAACTAGACCCAATGACTATATTCAACCAAAAAATGTGATCCATACAAATAACCACAGCATCAATTCCATTTTTAAAAAAACTTAATTACACACACTAATGATTTTAAATAACTCTTATCTTACCCCAACTGTTTTGAATAAGTTTGACCCCAAAACCTCCCCACTCTGCCCATACTGTGATTCTCAATGGGTGGATATTTTATGTATTTTTGGAGATGTAAATGCTCCTTCAAACTCCAGTGTTCTCTAAAAATCAAATTATAGAAAATGGGCTACGAGAAATCTACCCTTTCATGGACATTTACTATGTTGCATATCCCTCCTCCAGGCTTGACAAAATTACAAATACATATACTAGTCACTCTCTTCACCTTAATTAAATTCTATATTACATTGAACTGGAAAGATAGGTCCTAACTATCTTGGAAAGAGTTTAAACAAATTGCAGTCAAGTACATAACAGCCCATAAATACTTACAAAAACTATATCCACCTTTTCTAGAATACTGTTTATTATCTGATCACATTTTAAACTAATGACAGTACTTATTTTATATCCTTTAGGGTTGAGGTCCTGCTTCACTTTTAGTAACTCAATTGCTTCTTTATTTTTCTCTCAGTTCCCATCTATGAGGGCATCTATATCCTATAAATTAGGTCTGAATGACATAACCAGATATGCCCAAATTTTTATTTCACATGAGTAGGCAAATGGCATCTTTGTATATAGTTTGTATATAGTTTGTGAAGTGTACATTGTACATTGTTATGTACTAGGAATTGCTGGTTAATGTTGCCTTTATCATTGGCGTCATATGTCTTTATTGTGTTACTCATGCTGTGTTAATAAAATACAATAAAGGTTTTTGAAAAAAAATATATATATTGCTGCATGCAGCTGTGGTGCCTTCATGGTCAATCATATCCAATGTGGAACCCTGCCTGAATAAAGGAGTAGGGGTCAGTGGCACTAGTTAGTGGGTACTTTGGCTAATGCTGCCTAATCATTCTGATGAAGATGATCTAATGAATTATGGAGAAGGCTGTGATGACACAAATTAAAAGTGACTCTAATACATCAAGTACAAAGGGATTCTTAAAAAAACAAATCATAAAATATTTCCAAAAGAATTTGAGGGAAAAGGAAGTGTGCACTTTAGATACCACTGCTATTTATGTACAGCATGGAAAAATACTTACAGAAAGCCAAGCACACATAATTTCTGCTACCTCATTTTCTGCTCATTAACCCCCTCGGCTCCCTCTGCCCGGTAGTATGTTGCTACTCAGCTCATTTAACTCTTAATGTCTCTGTGATGATCACTGTCACATCCAACACACTTTTACAGGGATCTGCACTTTTGTTCACTCACGTCCTTTCATTTACTGGTGGTCCTGCATATCCACAATATTATGTTTCTCTTAAACCACTCTTGCCTACTTATGCAATAAAAGTTATAAACTCAGCAGCTTGTCAGTGAGAATATACCCTAACCTCGTGCATCCATCTAATGACAGAATTACCCAGGTTCCCCCTGCTGTCATTGATCAACGTGTCCAGCATGATGTCTTCCTACTACATCTTTCTGTCTCCCTCTCTGGGTTGGGAGGATGGCCTAATGGTTAAGGTGTTTGCCTTACAAACCAATGTGCTTGCTTTACTTTGCCAATACATCATTACCATAGTTAGACACACAACCCCACCTAACTCCAGTGCACAGGTATTGTTAGTAACTAAAGCATCACCTGTTGTTTCACTCACCATAATGATGACTGGAGCACCTTGACCATTCCTGAATTTCCTATCAAATGTGCCAGTAAACTATTTCACCCTATTTTCCCCATCTTACGTCATGCAAAAAATGTAAAACTAAATACTCCACATTGGTTAACTTTCTTACTCAAGCACTGTGCTAGTGAAATGCATAATGATTTGTTTAATGAATAAAACCTACATGATTTAGTATAGAACACCAAATTCTGCACAGGATGAGAGTTATAATTATTGTAATGATAAAGGAGTATACAGTTTTATATCTGTATATAATATTGTCTTATGCAGTCTGACAAAAGAAATAATTGTAATATAACTTTATGGCTTTATGAAATATAATCATAATACTTTGAGTCTAATGTGCCACTTGATGAAATGTAGTGGACGCTGTTAACTGCCTTTCTGCTCTGCTGCTGTTTAATAAATTATTAAAGTTGCAGTTTTTCTTCAAATGATGGTGTTTAGTGCCATTATTAGTAATTCTGCAGGAAGTGACTGCATAACCACTGGTGTGCATCACGACATTTCTATGTCCTTATTTTAGCTACACCTTCTCCTACTCAGATACTCTGCTAGATTGACAGCATTCTGTAACTTTGTTGTGCAGTCCTTGTATTTATGAAAATTATAATATAATTTTATAAATAAGTGTGCTTTCTAAGCAGGTCTATTAATTAATGCATGTATATTTGATGAGAATGCATTTATTACAAGATTTGTTTTGTTAAGGTTACAAATATCTGCAACTTTTATAAATTATCTACTTTTTTTTAATTCTGGTTTCACTTGTGTGGTCTCTTTCTATATAAATATGTATGTTTAAGTTTAATATTTCATTCTTATTTTCAAGTACATTGGTTTTCAGTGGTCTCTGTGTATAACTCAGGATTTATGTAATCTGCAAGAAACAAGACAAACATACGTGCATGCAGCAGAGTTGCAATATACTATACCATAGTATGGAAAAATAAAACTGAAGTGCAGTACTTATTTATGTCTACAGAGGTGAATAATACAGAGCTCTTAAATGAGGAGTTCATGATTTTACTGGATTTTATGCAATTATCAGGGGTGGTGGTGCTGCTGTAGCGTTGTCGCCTCACAGTAAAACGCTGTCCTGTTCGATTCTCAGCTAGAGCGTCTTCTGCGTGGAGACATGTGTGAATGGGCGTACCTTCATTGAAGGTTGTGTGCCAGGCCTGGCAAGCCGGTATGTAAAAATCAACTGCCAATCATTAACGGACCAGAGTTCCGCTGTGACGACCCCTAACCGGGAAAAGCCGGAAGACACACATCAGATTAAGGGCCATACTTCTTTGCAATCATATTTGGCCAATGTAGGTTTTATAAAATGTAGTGAGTTTAGAAAAAAATTAAGGAAACTTTAGTAACTTTCTAATTAGCATTACATATCCAGATTAAGCATTTAAGTAAATATTTACCATAGATTAACAAACAAAACACATACTCTTCTCCCCTTACACAAACAAGCCATCCAATGTAAGATTTCCTTTAGAAAAGAATACAAGCCTTTTTGATGCATTTTCAAAACTTGTTTTTTTTTTTTACTTAATTTGATCTATTTTGATATGCAGTCCTACAAAACAAATAATTGCAGCACCTGTATTTTAATAAATGAAGCATTAATATCTGGAGCTACTTGGCAAACACACTGCACCAGACATTCACTTCATTTAAACAAACTTTCATTTATGTAGATTGACTTCAGTTTTGCTGAAGGACATTACTGGAACTCTATTTGTAAAACTGAGGTGACTTATGACTTAATCCATCTAAAGTGTGAATAAACCATGAACACACACTGTTTCTTATGTTGAGCATTTTGCAAAATTATTTTAAATGCAAACATTTTAGTGACTTCTGAGCCATTCACAGAAATCCTTTATTAAACACTGGCAGCTGGCATCAGTAATATAAACATTCATACCAAATTGCAAAAAAAATAATGGTTATACTGTATACCTTTGAATACTTATCTATAGCAAAATCGTTGGTACCCATAAGTGCAGACAAGATAGCATGTTAAGAATAAGAAATTGTCATAATTAAGCAAGAAAAAACAAACAATAAACATAGGAGAACTCAACAAAAAATGTATGAGTTGAGTATCTGTGAGATATTAACCTGTTCAATTTTTAGGGTCTATATCAGATCATCGAAATGGCTCATTATCGAACGCTGTAAAGTCAAGCTGCAAAACCCGAACTCTAACAATATTGAAACCTCAAAACAGCAAACTTTTTCCCAGGGAAATAATTTGCTGTTCCGAGAAACATACACACACCACAAGCATACTAAAAAGCAGCAATCCATGCACATACATTTAAAAGTTACATCTAACCCTACACTACACTGCACATACACTACAATCTATCCACTTAACTTAACCCAGGCCCTAACCCTAAGGTCAGTCACTATCACACACTCACCTCACCCACGCCCTAACCCTAACTCACTTAACCTGCCCCTAACCCCAAATTCTCACTATCGCACACTCACCTCACCTGCTCCCTAACCCTAACTCACTTAACCCACCCCTAACCCCAAATTCTGTCACAATCGCACACTTACCTGACCCGCACCCTGATCCTAACTCACCCAACCAGCGCCCTAACCCAAATGTCCGCACAATCACACACTTACCTTAACCCAACCCATAACTTTCCACTGCATTGCTGAAAACAGCGAAGCCACAACAACGGCCAACCAAATTCTTTCCCTAGGAAAGAATTCAGTTTTGTGCATCTTCGCTGTTTTCAGCGTTCATGATATTGGGTTCGATATTAGATAATTCAAAATTCTGCTGTTTTGATGATCTAATATAGACCGCAATTTTTGCCACTCCAGACATACATAAACTCTAGTAGCTACTCCACAGTTTTTTTCTAGCCACTCCAGAGACTTTTATAATTACAGATTAATGTTGATTTTATTCTCTGATTTACTTGCACTTTCATGTTTCATCTTCTGTTTTGGGGCACCTGTAACTGCCATGCTCACCTAACCCCACTCACTGCAGGCTTAAAACCCCAAAAGTACACTTTTCTTTTGAATTAAGTCTCTTTAAGCCCTGTTTCTCCTGCCATGCCTGCTTTCATTCTCCATACCTTTCCTCAAATTTGACTCCCCTCTCACATGGTTGTTTGCCATATTTGGGCACATATCACACTAACAGGTAAGTATCACACCCACACCATTTATTGTAACTATTTACTAATAATCTTTTCTAGATGTCTGCTGCTTTTTTTAACAAATATATCTCTGTCTTCTCAACTGTACACCTTCAAAGTGGTTAAGATCAGGAATATCATAGCTGATCACTAACCCAGCTGTCAACCTTACAACATTATTACATTTTCCTGGAGATGACTTCCCTTGAATGTTCCTTCTCTATTACTATTCCATTGTTTCTCTACATTTTCTGGGAATTATTTATGACAATATATACATATTTTAATGCAACATTTTGCCATGTCAGCAAGGTTTCATAATGTATTTCTAAATCTAATGCATTGAAACAGTGCTTATGACATGTTGTTGTTGTGTGTCTTTCAGCTTTTCCCGGTTAGGGGGTCGCCACAGTGGAACTCTGGTCCGCTAATGATTGGCAGTAGATTTTTACGTGCCATGTTGCCAGCCCTGATGCACAACCTTCAATGAAGGTCCGCCCATTCACACATGTCTCCACACAGAAGACGCTCTAGCTGAGAATCGAACAGGACAACGTCTTACTGTGAGGCGACAATGCTACTGCATCACCACCACCGCAAACAGTGCTTATGACATGCCCTTGAATAATAATTAGAACATTTAACAGGTTCAATTATGCACAATTGATTAGCAGAATAGACAGGATCTGTGCTCCTTTCAAAGTTAATATTTCTTTTCATATTATTGCAGTTAATATGGGGTGGGAGGTTGGCATAATGGTTAAGGTGCTTACCTTGAAGACACAAGGACCAAGGTTTGAGTCTCACATGGGGTAATTGGCTAGGTGTAAAATGGCCCACATGGGCAATTTGCCTAGTACTAATCTGTGAATAATATGGGGTCTAGACCTAATGAAATTGTCTTAGTCTTGTCTTCCCCTTATGTCTGACTAGTGAAAGCATGTGGTTGGCATGGCAAACATTATGTGCTTGAAAACAAAGTGTCTGTCTATCCTTGTCCTCCTTTTCATGTTTCACATAGCAACTTATTTTAATGAAAGTACAATGCATTTACAATGCACTCCATATCACTATCTACTTATAGTACTAAGTACAATACCTACTTTACATAGGTACTAGGCTCTATGATCTCAGGAGTCCAGAAACTTAAAAAAACAATTAAAACAGACAAAATAAGCACACTCATTTTTAATTCTGTTATTCCTCACAAAACAGGATATTCTATATTTATTTAATTATGTTTCTGTTTTTAATTTAATCCTCACAAAGTACTCATAACTCTTAGATAAGGTAAAATGCTTGTCACACACTGACGCAAATAGTACACCTCCTCTGATTGGAGCATTCGCCACTCTATGACCTGTCAGGATAAAAAATGTTTTCTAAGTATTCAAAAAAGCATGCATGACTGAAATGACTTTGCATTGCTCAAGTATAGGAGAGTACTTATGTGATGAATACACATAGGGTCCATGGAAGTGAAAGCTCTTATTAAATGTTAAACAAAGATTGTACTGTTAGTACTATGGTACTGGCAGCTAATGGGGACAGGGTTATAGCCTTCAAAGATGAAGCATATATTACAGCAAGCTATGGCAACACATAATCATATGGCAGCTTGCACACTTTGCCATTAACCTCATATTAAGTTTTCTGTTTTAGATATAAAGATGGCGTTTTCTTTACACACATATTAGACACGTGTTAAAAGTACATGCCATTTTTCTTACTCACAATGTAGCTGCTTTATTATCTTTGTTGTGCAAGTGATTTTCTATCAAACAAAACTAGAAGTGTGTTAACTTCAGCTGGTTCCTGAATGATGACAGGTTCAGAAATAACAAGCTCTGACATTGATGATTGAATGACCATGTAGGAACTACAAATAGCTGTTTTCATTTTTTCATATCCTGATCCCATTTAAATTTGTTAAATATGTTTCCCTATATCAGGTTCAAGAAGATGAGAGTTTCCCTTACCACTAACATTAATATTACATTGATCTTGTTAATTCCCCAAAAGCTTTCCTTAGTTACAGTATGTATTATGCTGATATTAGCCATGACAACATAAATTATTCATTTATTTTAAATTCATTTTCTAATGCGGTATACTCTGTTTTTAAAAAAAACGTCTTTTTATTAGGCAGTAGTTTATTTCCTTCTCCTAGTTATTGACATCATATCTAGCAACACAAAAATTCTAACCAGCAGGAAAATGTATTTTCCAAAATACCCTTTAAGTACTAGAAATACTTATTTTTATTGCTGTAATAAATATCCATGTGGGCACAGGGTGCAGTTATTTGTCGGTGTAACAGTTCTTCAGTATTAACAATTCTCCACTCAAGAAGACTTGCGGTTTATGTTTCCCCTACATTACATTATGTAACAGAGTTCTTAATATTGTTCGTTATGAAGATGCAAGCCCAGATATCATTTAGTATGCAGTGGGTATAAAGTTCCACTGTTTATAAGTGCTTTCTACACACTGCTCATCTCTTTCTTTTGGTCTTACTTCTAAACAAGCTTGGCTATATGTAAAGAAAACTATTAGGTGAATACAATTTCTACCAAAACAGTGCATCTTAGAAGCTATACTGCTTCTTTCAGAGAGCATTTAGCTGACGGTAATTTTTACTTGTTTTCAACACAGGACCCTTTTGTAATTGCAAGAAATTATATCTGATTCATCTTATTTTTTGAATGTTGCAAGAAGAATGTTCTGGAATACCTAAAAAACACAAAGAAAAAGGCAGAGACAGGCCGTTGAGGTCCAAAATGGACGATGACACTTCTCCTAAGCCAGTCACCAGTTTGGCGGTACTCAATGAGGCACTTTCACAGCCCCTGATACCCACTACTTCTGATTCGCAGGTCTCTACTGAGACCCATTCAGTGTCTGGAATGCTGCGAGATGCTTCAATTATGGAACCCGCAGATGTCTCTACCTTATATGGGTCCAGAGCCACTGTGCAGGCACCGGCTTCTGAGGGTGTTTTCAGGCCTACAGATTTATATATTAGACTGACGCCATCTTCAAAGCTAAGGCCAACATCTAAATCTATATCTAAAAAAATGACGCCTGGGCCACATGTGCAGGCCCCTATGCCTAAAAAACAAATTATAAAAATGGCTGAAGATTTAATTACTCTGATCAGGGGTAGCCAACCCATCCCCCTTCTAAGAGGCCTAGGCAAGACATTGATTATGAATCTTCTGAACAGGATTCTATTTCTTCTGACTCTTCTAATGAACAGGATTTGTCTATACCTACTTATGAGGACTCTGATGCAGAAGATTCCATTCCTTCTGCTTCTCCCACTGAGGATTTTTCTTTTGGGGAAACATTACATACCTTAAGGGAACATTTCCAATGGGAAAGTCAGGATTTCTCTGAATCTAAAAAGAGACTTAGGGATTTTCTTCTTCTTCGTCAGCATAGGCCTTTAGCTATACCTCCTGTTCTAGACATTGTTGATGATGTTTTTTTCAGAATCTAGTATGGCTCCTGATTCTCTGCCTCTGGCTCCTTGTAAGCCAGACAGATACTACAGGATTCCTGACTCCCACAAATTCCTTTTCAAAAATCCTATTGCAGATTCTGAAACCATTTCTCAGGGTCCCAAGGGCATTAAGGCCTTTACTGTTAAAAATCCTACCCCTTCTGATAGAGATTCCAGGGTGCTGGATAGATGGGGTAAGAAGGTTTACACTTCTGCAACATTGGCAATCAGGGTTTTAAACTGTCAATTGCATATGCTTAAATATCAGCAGCATATCATGGGACTGCTTAAACAGAAAATGATGGTAATTTCTGACTGTGTGGAAAATAAAGATTTACAGGATTTATTGCATTCAGCTGAACAAGTTGGAAAGCATACTTTGCAATGTGGTTTTGATTCTTTAGAGGCCTTTTGTAGGGCTGCTGTAACTGGGTCTGTGCTACGAAAGCATGCTTGGCTGAAAGAGCAGACTCTGCCTGATCATCAAGATCTGCCTGATCTACCCTCAAGCTTTATTTCTATTCCTCCAAAATTGATTTAGCTGACTTTCACTTGACTCTTAAGTATGTAAATATTGTAAATATCTGTATTGCCTTTGTAAGAAAGAAAAAAAAAACTGTATTGCACTGTCTTACGATGTACATTATGCATTTGTATATTCCTGACTGTATGAATTTTACTCTTGTAATTTGCCTCTAACATTATGTAACCTTTATTGTATTGTATTGCTTATGGAGTTTTTCTCCCCGGGCCTCCACTGAAAATGGGCACTTCTTGGCCCAGTGGACTTCCCCGGTAATCAAACTGAAAATAAAAATAAAAATAAATAAATAAATAAAGCCATGCTCAAACTAATAGCTTCATTGTGTTCAGCTCTTTTCACTATAAAGCTACCAGCTTTGCAGTTTACATGATTCTCAAATTACCTTTTACTGCTAAGGCTCTAAATTTCTCAAGTGATCTCTTTCCAACATATAGCTAATTTAAATGCAACAAACTTCACCAGTAGAATTTTTTATTTGTCAAATGGTGACAGAAAAAATTAATGCATCTAAACTTTTCATCAGTATTCTTGGACTGTTTCAGAAGTACCAAACTTTTGAATCTCTAGCCACATTTGCACTTTATAGACCATTTAGGTGTAGTTCAGAATGGAGTGTGTGGTCACCATTTTCTAATGTACGTAAATCAAAACTGAATGACTTATTTTCAGGGAATAACAGTGCAATAATTCTCCTCAGCACATTTTTCACCATTGTTTCTAATCACTAGCAGAATGCCATGGAAACTTTCTAAAGACACAGAAGTGGGAAAAGAGCAAATTCACCTCCTGCCTTATTCATGTGTGCTTAACACCATCCATAATGCTAACCCTACCCTAATCTTAATCCTACACATTCCATTACTAAAATCACTTTCCTTAACAGTACCATTACATAAGTCAAAGGGATAAAAAATACACACCACAAAATATGCACAACACTGAATCTATCCCCTTACCTGACTCTTACTCTAACCCCCTTCCACAAATACTTCTACATGTACACCTGCTGCAGTGAGAAAGTCTTGCACACCTTCAAAATGGCCATATTTCCATTCAAACTTTAATTTTCATTCAAACTCAAACTTACCTCCACTATGTAAAACTAAATTCAACCACATGCTTCACACAAATGAGCAGTATCATATTTGTGCATTCTTTGTTTTTTACACCCATAGTTTCCACGAAACTAATATTCAACCTTTTGAGTTACAACTACTGACAGACAGATAGATAGGTAGATAGATAGATAGATAGATAGATAGATAGATAGATAGATAGATAGATAGATAGATAGAGATAAAGATGTGTGTAATCCACCAAAATAACACCAGGGCAGAATGTTCCTGAGTACAAAATAAATGAATTCACAGAGGTCTGAAATACATTTATTTTAAACAATACTGGTTTTGCTACTAACTGCAGTTTCTTCATTGGTCAGAATATGCACATCTGAAGCCATCTTAAGTCAAACAGATGTTATACATAAACTGAACAATCACAAGGTCACAGTCAACAAATGAAAAACAATGAAGTAAAATTAATGGCAACAGAACTCACCAAGCAACAGTTCAAGTCATAACAAAGAAAATGAAAACAAACTCAAAGGTTGTAACTGCTTATTTAGGACTGGGATAAATAAAGCCCCTACTTTAAAAATCCATAATCTTTCTTTTTTATTGAAGAGACATTTAGTACAACCCCTACTCATATTTAATAACTACACTAGTACCCACAAATGTAAATTTAGCAGTACAATGATCTACTGCATGCTTATATAAAGCACTTCTAAATTTTTCCTCTAATGTCATCGAACTTATTAAACTTTCATCTAATAATGAGATTAGCTCCATATCCACTAAATTAATGTTAAATAAATTTCCTTGTTTTAAAAAAGTAATGCCAAAATCATTGTTGTTAAGATATTCATTGGATTCCATCAATGATTCTTGATTGCCAGCATATACAGTTCTTGACATTTTTCTTCTACACTATCTTTAAATAGCAAGAAAAGGATATTATTTATTCTTTAGAACAAAAATCAGTAGCTTAATTACTGTCTAGTGCAGACAGGTATCAAATGAGCATGAAAATGTCCACCTAGTTTTACATATAAGAACTGCTGCTGCTGAATAATATTTTTAAAGGGTAGGGACTACCCTCAGACATCTGAACTGTCATGCATAAGTTCTTTGCCCTGTTTTGTCACAACTTTCTCCCTTTCATTGAAACCATGCTGCTACTTTGCTCATAATGCTTTACCTAACAGTTGTATGGTGTATGTGCATAGTTTCCATCATCTTTCAGATTGCCCACACTTGGAAACTGCTTCTTCAGTGCCCTGACCATGACCAGGGAAATCTCTTGCCAACTTGCAGTTATGGCCATCATTAACAATTCATCACACATTGGTTTCTTGACATTGTTCTACTGATTCTCTTCCTATTCCATCCTGTATGCCAGCCATGCAGTCTTGTCTCTCCTGCACAGCTAGATACAATATTCATTTTCTATGACCTGCTCACTGTAGCATGCTTTGTCTGTCTGTCTGTCTGCCATTCTTTCATGTCACAACACTGTGTTCAAAATTGTCACAATAACATATTATTTGAGACTTTTGTCCACAAATAACACTTTACCTGGTCCACTTCTTCAAGAATGTCATTAAAGCTATGAAAGAAGGCAAAACAGTGCACAGTGTCTACTTTGACCTGACCAAGGCATTTAACATAATACCTCACTCAGACATTGTAGATAAACTTACACAATTAGACACAAACCAATTTGTCACCTGAGGGATAGCCATTTGGCTCACTTATAGGACATAGAAAGTTAGGATAAAGGAAGTCACCTCTACAAAGAGGCCACTCAATAGCAGAGTTCAAAAGAGAATGGTGCTGGAGCATCTCATTTTTGATATCTAATTTTATGAAGTCAAGTAAAATGCCAAGGGCCTATGGCTGACCAAATTTGCAGATGACTGCGACTGGACATAGTCACCAAATCCTCTATAGACATGTATTACCTTTCTAGAGGGGCTGACACAAACAACTGGTGTCAGAGCCATGGACTAAAACTCAGTGTGAAAAAAATGCATAATAGTACCCTTTGGAAAGACAGCCATCCCTGGAAATTACCTTGTTGATAATGCACCCTTAACAGTAGACCCATTGATAAGAAATCTGGGAGCACATATTGAGAGTAACCTGATCTTTGACGCCCATGTGTATACTTTGGTGAGAAAATTATTCTGTGTTGTACAACTTGTAGGTAAGGGCATGATATTCAGGTTCAAGGAGGTCATTGTTCCACTGTACTTTGCTCTTATCAGACCAGTCATTGAGTACAATGCACCCGTCATTGTATACCTGACCAGGAACTTGAAACCGCATGAGAAACCACAGAAGTTCCATACAAATACAAGGAGTTAAGTCCTATGTGGATCACATCAAAGTCCTATCCCTGTACTTGGTCTCCTAGAAACTTCTGCATGGTAATCTATGTATCACTTACAATACATTTTCTGATCCCTCACTGATGGATTTGTTGCACGTCTGCAAAACAAATAGCATCATAAATACCTGCTCAAAGGACCTAAACATCATCACAACATAAACAGGATATGTTAGAGGGGCAGATATGTGTCTCAGATATTACCCCCCTCTCTGGAACAGGCTTTCCATCCATGTGAA
Organism: Protopterus annectens; assembly: GCF_019279795.1. Classification (NCBI taxonomy): domain Eukaryota; kingdom Metazoa; phylum Chordata; order Ceratodontiformes; family Protopteridae; genus Protopterus; species Protopterus annectens. The sequence continues at coordinate 1,219,828,607 of NC_056735.1, forward strand.
ACAAAAGTCATCCATGACCATATTCAAATGTAACTTGGACCAGTGGATGGGAAATAGCCTAGAAAACATCTATGAATCAATGGACATATACATGCCTGAAGTTATGCTTTTCCCACCTGCTAATAATGCTGATAAAGATGAGTAATGTTTTGCTTCTTCTTTCATTTGAAGGAGTTCAAAATTTACAAGGCTTATTTTTTGCTAAACTGAATTCTGTCATTATGGAATGTGAAATACTGGTGTGCTTAACAATATTCATGATTTCTTCTGATATCTCTTATTTTCCAGTTTTCCTTGTAATCTAGTCACACGTGTGACATGCTAATGTATTTCTTTTATATTATCCACAGAGGACTGCAGGCATTTAAGTAAACCAGTGATCAGTGACATTTTTTTCATAACTCACCCATAGTGTTACACAACATTGAGGCAAATTATAATTAGTTTCTCTGATTACCCGTATGCTTAACTAGTTGTGGTCATACATGTTTCACTAAAGTGATTCTTGGACACAAGGGAATTCTTGTAATAACAGGCATGTAACCTCTCAGTAATTATGTCTCTAATGTCATAGGGCAGTTTTTGAATATTAAAAACAGGGATATATATATATATATATATATATATATATATATATATATATATATATATATATATATGGCTCAGTACATATCTATGTCCTATGCTTATGCCTATTGTTGTAGGTTTGGTAATATGCTCAAATGAATTACAAATTATGTGCATTAGGTTGATTTTATACAAAGAACAATTTATTACATTACTAACAATTGTCCATCTATTTGTTCATTAAGTAAAATTTCTTATTTATTTTTTTAAATATATGCAAATCTTATAAAGTTGCAAGACAGTCTTAATCATGCATGTGTTCAATATCTCAAGTACCTGAACTTTTTTTTAGCATAGAAAGAGTTCACAAATCTGTTTCCTAAATCATTGGATTTTAAGTAGGAAAAACAGCCTTAAGAAATTAGTGGTCCACTGTCTTGAAAGGAATTTAACAAAATGAAAAAAAAAAAAGACTCAGAAGCTACCCATGGTCTTTTCATTTTACACTGTAAATTTTGGTTAAAGTATCTAGAATTATCTTATTCTTTTTTGTGCAGATGGAGCTCTCTCTTTTTCTCTCTCTTCCTCTCTCTCTATGTCTCTTTCAATACCTTGGAGAGCTGGGGAAACAAAATAGATCTCTGGAGTTCACTGCCCAAAAACTGAAGGTGATGCATTTTGTTGATAAGAAGTCACTCTACCCATGTGCTCTAAATGGTAATATTTTGTACAATGTGGTTTATGTCAGTGGTCTTATGGTCTGTAATTGATACCACCCTTACATTTGAAACCAGTGTTAGAGAGGTAATAAGGAAGTGATATATGGTAATAAATGATGCAATTGAGATAAACATGATTTAGTAACACATTACAAATCAACAATAGGGCCATGTATAGAGTTCCATGCCGCAGTTTGTATCTGTAACTGTCATCAGTTCACTGGGTTACATAGAGTGCGGAGATACTTCATCAAACAAATTAGGTGTGAGTTTTAATAAAAAAGTGGAAGAGCCCAAATTGTATTTGATAAATTACAGACTGATTAGAGGGGATCTTGTTTTAATTTTCAAGTGTGTTAACAATGAGTTGCCTACAGCTACCATAGACATAGAAATTAAAAGTTGTTCAGCTGAGACCATAAACAATAAAGGTTTCTTGGATGTTCCGAAATGTACAAAAAGAATAAAAGAGTTTTCTTTCCATTGCAGAGCAGGCTTAGTCTGTAATGGCATTCCCTTAAAAATAAGAATAGCAAATGGCTTAATGGCTTTTAAAGATAACTGGTTTGGAAACAGGGTGACTTGACATTAAAGTGTGGCAAGGTTATTAGAGGGTTATATTAGGCCACAAGCTTGTGTTAAATGAACATTGAATAGTAGACATTCACAGAAGAATTACTTTTCTCCTTGTGTGCAGCCTGTAGTTTGTGTCTCTGAAGCAGTAGTCTCTGGAAGTACTGCATATATGCTGCAGTCTTGTCATGTGCTGTCTTCCCATGCACCAGCATTTCATGTGTGCATCAATTCTTTCTTTTTCTCATATCTCTATCACTGAGGCTTATTACTGTGGGACTCTAAAATATATTTTCTTTCGGTTATCTGGTCCTGCCTGGCCTGGTTCCATCATTTTTACGTACATGACATTTTAATGTGATTATAAATGTTATGGTAGCCTCGCATGCCCTTTTAGTCCTTATACAGTTTTCTTTGTGCTGGATTATTTCTAACTTCTGTTTTGCTGAATTCTTTGACATGTCTTGTAATCCATGTTAGAGCTCTTCTCCTTTATTTGACAGAATACAGTTATTACTGTCTGTGGTATCTCCCTCACTCCAGGTTTCAATTTTTTATTCCCTTTTAATTAATTACACAACACTAATTTTGATCAGGGATTTTGTTACTCTTTCCATACAAAACTCTTATTCTATTGTAATTCCTTCTACACCATTGTGGTAACATTGTTACCATGAAGTCTTCATTTTTTGGCTATGCATTTATGTATTATCTGTAGCACTGGTATTTGTTCATCGTTTAATAGGTTATTACTAGTCTAATGACACCAGGTGGCTTTGTTAAGTCTAGCCAGGCTTCCTAAGTGTATCTGACAAGTTTTGTTACCCCATGGTTATTTTACATGGCATATGTAGGCTTGAGCATGTGTGGTCAAACATTTAGAGGCTGCCTCTGTTTAACTGAAACATAGATGCCAGACCAGGGGTACATTTGTCATTCCCTGTTCACTGATCCAAGTGGGTTAGGGAAAAACTCTGTTTTGCATGGATGGGAAGCCTGTTCCAGAGAAGGAGTAGTCTCTGAGGCACATACTTATCCCACCAACATGTTCTGTTCATGTTGCATATGAGCTTTAGGTCCCTAGATCAGGTAATTTGGATGCTATTTGTGTTGTAGATGTGTAACAATTCCATTAGAGTAGAGTCAAAGAATGCTTTGTAGGCCAGGCATAGATTGCCTATGAAGGACACTGACTAGAGGTATAGTGCTGTGAGGCAGTCTATGTAGGACATGTTGTTTATGTCCTGTATTCTTTTTGTGAGGAACCTCTGGGAATGCTCCAGTTTTTGCATATGTCTGGTCAAGTACATACCAAAGGGTAAGTTGTACTCAGTGATTGGTCTGATGAGGGTCAAGTACAGAAGAACAATGATAACCTTGAAGCATACCTCTCAATTTCCAGATGAGAAGTCAGAGAAAAAAGGACCTTAAAATCAGGGACACCTAATTAACATAATATATGCATGTTCAAATAAGCACATTAATAGGTATGCCCACACATGTTCAGCTACACAAAGAATGTACAGCATTTTAGATCATTTATTTATTAAAAGTCAAAGTCAAAGTGAACTCCATTGTCATTCAGACTGCACAACAGTGCAACTGAAAGAAATTGCGTTACTTCAAACTCAATGTGCATACAACATATACTGATAATATTAATGCAACAATAACACATATACTAATGCTAATCCAACAATAACCACAATAAGACATTTATGCACTGCAGTTAGAAGTACAATGACATGCACCAAGACTATTCCACTTGCATATCTTCGTCAGTACCCAAAATATTGCACAGATAACATATTGCACAGATCAGAATCAGACAGAATTCAAATAGCACGGAATGGTAACTTGGCATATTGCACAGAATGTTAATTTGCCATTGTTAATATTGCACATAAGTTATAAGATTGTACTTTCATAGAGTTAGTGCATATGTCTGTGAAGTACTTCAGCATTCTAACTCCAGACCTTGATGACCAGCATGGTGTATGTTATTACTGGAGTTCAGAAGTCTGATGGCTTGTGGAAAAAAGTTCCCATTAAATCTGGTGGTTTTGCAGTGCAAGCTATGGTATCTCCTGCATGAAGACAAATGCGAGAACAGACCATGGACAAGGTGAGTGCAGTCTTTGACTATTTTCATGGCTCTACTGAGGCAAATCCTGGATAGATGGGAGCATGGACCTGGTAATTGTCTCCACCACTTTCACCACCCTCTGTAGAGATTTGCAATCTGAAACTGTGCAGTTTCCATACCACACCAAGAGATTACTATTCGGGATGCTTTCAATGGTTACCCTGTAGAAGGTTGTCAGAACTGAAGGTAGAAGTTTTGCTCTCCTCAACCTTCTTAGAAAGTGTAGATGCTGTTGCACCTTCTTAACATACCATAGAACCGTTTAAACAGTAAAGGTGTAAGAGAGATAGTTATAAAGACTCAGAACACTAACAAGGTATGTAGAACACTCAGTATGTTAGTGTATGTCGAGCCTGTTTTGTATTAATTAAAGTGTACGCAATGCATAAAGTGGGAAAAGGTATTATGTAGTGATGTCTTGTTGAGCATAGTAATGCTTGTAGAAATTGTGTGTCCTGCTGTGGGCCACAAGGTAAACATCTTATACACCACAAGGGATGCTACATGAGGGCTTTAAACACAACAATTCCACATCACCCGCCGTCAGTGGTAGGGTTTGTCCAACAAGTACTTGCCATAGCAGGGGATAGTATATGTTGATATACTGTCACAGTAGGCATGTGTATGGGCAAATAACGAGAATAACATGCCTAAGTTGGTCCTGCTGTGTGAGTTTGCTTTGCATTATGGGATAATGTTTAAAATATGTGTAATGTACAGTATTGTATGTAGATATGTCAGATATTTTACACAGCATAACTGTTATATCATGCAAACAAAAGGTATGTCTATTGGCATGGACAATACACAATAACAGGATACATATGGCTTGTAGTCACGGGACACTGTAACAGCATGATAGCTAATTGAAATGGAAGAGCTACTCAATTATCCATGCACAAAGGACATGTAATAGCTTCACAGGTTCATAGTTAGGTACTATGCTGTCTGGCCAAGTCCATTTGTAAGCCCAACTACAGTGTTTTCACCGGTGGCACCTCCCTAGGGTAGTGTCCTGTGTCTGTGAACAGCAGATCCATTTGTTACCTGCACCTGTGTACAGTACAGCCACTGAAGTGATCCCTGGCATAAATGTATGTCTCCCAACTACCCATCGAGGTATCTCATGAAGAGTGCTAGTGAGGGTCCCTGCTTGATGTACATAGGAATCATGTTCCAAAGCATGGTGAGTGTCTGGTTCAGGAATGTATCCCTCAAGCATGTCCCACTCATCGTTGCATTTGTGTACATATCCATGAGCATGTTGCTCTCAGTGGCTTTTGCTTATGTTGCTTATGTGGAGTATATCCATCAATATTGTTGTGGACATGGGCCCTGCATGTTCAGTAGAGGTCACCCCTGAGTATGCAGTATGCAAATGTGCACAGTTGTCATGATTGTAGTTGTGCTGCATACGTAATCCTTCGGAGGTCAATAATCCTCATGGTGTGTTAAAGTTGTGGTATGTAAAGCCGTTGCTGTTCTGTAAGGTACACCCCAAAAGGGGTGTTGTACTCTTGAACGTGTGTCATACATCAGGAGAACAGAGGTACAATGGGTGCCTCTGTTCCAGCTACAAACCCATTACAGATAAGGGTGGCCACGTAGAAGGATATCCACGCCACATTGGCAATATGGTTATCAAAGAAGTGGGTGCTATATACGTGTGTACTAAGATCCCGTAAAATGTCACATGTATGTAGGGGACTACCACCTATGTGATAGTTAGTGGGTGATTGGTGTAATCCAAAGGGGATGTCTATGCACCTTGTGTCATGCAACTTGAGGCCATGTTATCGACACCAGGTATCCGTCACAGTGACACCCTTATGGAGGATGTCTGTATCAGCTCGTGGATCAATCATGGCTCCTTGTTTGCAGTCATCTGAAAACCTATTCAGGGAACGTCCCTCTGTGCTAGCCTGTACCTCAGGGAAGCATATACCGAACATGAGGGGCCTTATGATCGAGGACTGTGGTACGCCAAGTGTAACTGAATTACAGTAGGTACTACGGTATGCTACCCTCACTGTGTGAGTCCTGTCCATGAGCCACTTTGCATTACATCTCAAGACGTAGGGGTCGATGTGCAGGTCGATGTGTATGTTGTCAATACCAGAATGGAGAATGGTGCTGAAAGCCAATGAGAGGACAAGGTAGGCTGTGTGGACCCCCTTACCGTCATCAACTACCCTGGTAACAGTATCAAAGGAGACCACCAGGTGTAGGAGCCATGGTCTTGCCCTAACAAATCCAACCTGGGTGGCATCAAAGGTCTGGAGCCCACCAATGTCTCTGTGAATGACTTCCATGATGATTTGTCCCATAGCCTTGCAGAACAGTCCAGTCAGGCGTATAGGGCAATAGTCCCTGTGGTTCATTGTGGCGCCACCTGTGTGGAGTGTGATAACTGTTGCTGTGCACCATTCAGGGGCCACAATGTCTGATACAAGGCTATTAGTGAATCTGGTGGCCAAGTGGGGAGCCATGGCTTTCTGAGGTTTGTGTAAATCGCAGCCTGGGATGTTGGACGGTCACATGGAGTCTGTCTTCCAGGCCTTAGAGAGTGCAGGCTGGAACTGCGTAGTTGTGACCGCAGGGACTCTGCATTGTTCCTGTAAAGATTTTGGCCCTGTAGGGAGTGAGAGGGTGTAAAGTTAGCATTGAACCTATCTGCCAGGATGTTGCCAATATCAGTCGGTTCGTATGTCAGAGCAGATGTGGGTATTGCCATCGAGTACTGACATACCTCCATAATGCTTTGTGGTAGTCCGTGGAATGTGGTTGCAGTAATGTTTACATAGCTAGCTTTGGAGGATGTGATAAGGGATCTTGGATTCCTACTGAGGCTGAACAGTGAGCTACCCCACCCATGGGATTGTATTCCACTTTGCAACAGCCTCCACCTTTTGTTGTACATTATGTCCATGGAACTGGACCCCCAGAGTGGCGTCCATTATCTGGTGGGTACCTTCATGGCTCTGTTTGGGATAGCATGATCCATGAAGTCGTGTAAGTGCTAATGAAGTGCAGTGGTGTATGTTTCAGAGTTTGTAAGTACATTGTCAGTTTGCATGGGTGTCATGACGTTTACTACCACTGTCATAAGACGTCTGAAGTAGGCCTTGTAGAAATCTTGTACTGTGTATTCCGTGAAGGGTGTGGTGCCTGGATGTGGATAACAAGGGTGATTAGCATACGTTCGGAAACTACCAACGAGGGGATAACCCCAGGTGTGGAAACCAGTCACATGTTGGTAATGTCCATGTCAAGGATATTGTTGGCCTTGGTGGTGGTGTGTATGGGTTGATCCAGCCGAATGGAGGTTATGAATCCCAGAAATCATTGGCCTAATGTGTCGGTACATGAGTAGGTATCCCAGTTAAGTGTGGGGTAGTGTCAGTCTCACATCAGTAGTTCCTGTCTGAACCCTACTGTCCAGTACACCAAGAAATGAGGGCCGGTAACCATGGGGTATGGTGTGGAATCCATAGCAAGTTACAATGTGTATAGCAGTTCTGGCCACAGTTAGTTGCACATGGATTACCTCTGATGCATTGCGCTAGGTAACCAGCCTGGAGGTGTGTACATCCTTGTGAAATATGGGCACACCTCCGCCATGGGTGTTCCGGTCCTGGTTACATGACTGAAAGGTGTGGTCTGCGTATAACCTGTCAGTGCAGGTGTGCTCTCCGGAGCCTAGAGGCAGGTCCAAGTCACTGCAGAGATATCAAAGTGGTCCATTATAAGGAGTGCCTCACCTGAGTGCATTAGAGATGAAGATGTCAAGCATTGATTAACATTACCCCAGGTTTTGCTTGCCTGTTCCTGTTCTGGTGGCAAATATGTTATTGGAAACTGTCCAAGACAGGCAGTATAGGAGCAGCAAGAGCCTTATATGTTATCTGTAATCCCAGGGCAGACAGGTGCAGGTCATCTGTGCCAAAGCATCGTGTTTTGTTGACCATGTCATTCAAAGCAGACAAATACTGGATGCCTGTGGAATGACAGCAGAAGCATAGGCAACTGTTGAAGTGAAACATTCAGTCATTGTACAGTGGTATCAGTCTGGATGAATGTAGAATGCTTCTCAGGGCTTGGGCGATACCTTCCTGGGCTACAAGACCGGAGAGCTATTGCATGTCCCTGTACATGTAGTCCAGGAAGTTACATCTCAGGGCAGTCACACTAATATGGAGAATGACAGTCAAATTGTACCTGGTGAAGTGTGGCATGGGTGCATAGGTTATGTTGCGGATCCTGTTACCCGACAGCCAGATGTAAACGACTATCGCCTTGTGTAGCCTGCTGAGTGGGACATCAGTATGTCTGCCTACAGAGTCACCTATGACTGGTGTGTTGGGTATGTTATAACACCTTATTGGCTGTAGTTGATGGGCACACATGAGTCTGTGGGCTATAAGTAATTGGTGTTGTGTTTGGTGATGGTGGCTGCCTCTGTTGCCTACACAGAGAGTATGGAGAGGTTCTGCAAATGTCGTAGTCATACTATGTGTGGCCTGTGGTGGTGGAGATCTAGTGAGACTATGTGATGAGTGGGGTGTGTTGCAAATGTTTAACGTCCTCACATGAATGTCAGGTTCAGTCTGGGTTGGAGAGAGCATTACCCCCAGCATGGCTACATATGTGCATCTCCCAAAGGCTGTAGTGTCTTATGTTGGGAGGTGAGCATTGACTGTGTACATGAGACAATTGCTCTATTGCCTCATGTTTGCCATATTCATCATATGGACAGGCAATAACACTGGTAATTGACACTTGGACATGCCTGTATATTCAAACATGTCTCACAAGATATGTGAGGTACATTTGTTCAAGAGCGGTTGTACTGTAAGCAAGCTGGAAATGTAAGGACAAACAGTGTACTTGTAGGAAATGAGTTGGAATGGGTGCTATAGTAATTAGTAGCTCATGAAGTGCTTACATGTTCTGAACAAGTGTTGAGCATGAATATGCAATACAGATAGGGTGTTGGATAATATAAACCCACTGCAACCCACAAGTGGAGACGCCAGTCATAATGGGTGGCACTGCACTATTACCCTGCTGAGTATGGTCTGCAAGTCCATGAACCTTTATCAATGTAGATGTTAGCAGTACCGATGTAGATGACAGTACGGATGATTTCACACTGCATAGCATACCTGTGACAGGTCATAGGACATCATCACCCATACTGTGTTCCAGCTACACTGAGTATACTACATATACCTTCGTATGTCACAGGAGTGTTCTACCAGTGGCCTGTTGACAGAAGCAACACTACAAAAGGTGTCTGAGTGACATGTGCATATCACAGCAGTGGCAGCTACTGTAAAACATGGTTGATGTTTTGTACTCCCCCCTCATCGTAGCCCATACCACACAGACAAATGGGAGACATCTGCGTATGTAAGGATGTGAATGGCCATGACCTAGGAGCAATAGCTGTATCAGTGTTGTGGACAACATAAAGAATGGGCTATGTGGGTCAAGTGTGTGACATATGTGCACGATCTGGCAGCTGGCAATAGCATTGTCACCACTAGGTGAATAACCCTCTACCCATTAACTACCACCTAGGCAGCAGTCAACATTATGGACACTGTGTGTAAGGGATGGTGCTGTGCAGTTCATCTCCCTGAGCTGGTGATGTCTCCAGGCCTATTAGGTAGTCATACGAGGCACCCAAGTCATGACAGGGGGCCATCCATGAGCATGGAGATCATTGGACAGGCATACTCCGCACTCAGGTGACCAATATCAGATCACATATCACCTTTAAGGGGTTTTGGCCATGAGTGGATGGGCGATACCAGCCTTCACAATCCTCTCCTCCACTATGCAGCATGCTGGCTACCTTGCATAAAGGCATGTGCAACACTATAATGTTGGACATGCTACACGTACATATCCTGATCTGAAAGACATACGTCATGGACAGCCACCTTCCTACTACAAGGATCGCCACATGCTGAACAGATCCCTGTGCCATACATGTTACATACTCCTGCCACACCATGCAACCCTGTCCATCAAAGCTGCACATGTCATCTCTGTCATACATGGTGCAATGACCGCATGGTAGATGTATCATTAACTGGCTGGATCAGTAATGTGGCACTGATGTACCTGGCGGTGGAAAAATGGCTGTCAGATACAGCTAGAAAACCTCACATCCTATGCCCATACATGGCCCAGGGCATACACACTACTGCATGACCTTGCCCATACATGCTATAGTTGATAACCATCCCTGCGAATAACATCCGGTTAGCCATTGTCCCATGTGTATCACATGTGCAACACAGGTGATACGTGGCAGGATGTTGAACTGCTGTACAGTGCTGTGTAGATGTATATGGCAAAACACATGCATGTAAAGGTTTCCATGCGCATGTCTGCATTGTCACTGCTCATGTCCGTTAAGGCAGTGTATGTGTTTATATGTGACATATACACAGCATCAAGATCAACAGCATTACTGTGCACACATCCAGGCATGTGCTGATAGGTAAGAACACCAGTACAGGCAAACAGACATGCCCACATCAAGACAGCATTCACATGGAGTATGAGCAATGTAATGAGGTGACACACATATATTGTGATGATATCCAATGCACAATGGGTGTTACATGTGTGTGACACAAACATGTCAGTTGTGTCAGTGTCATGATGATTTGCAAAGATAACTGTTCCTATGTACTAGATTTAATACAAATGTATGTGCAGCTGTATCTCTGTACATCTCTGTGATACTGTGACCTGTCCCATCATTATGTCTTCCAGATAATGCCTCATTCATGCCTGCCAGCGTATAGCCGCCTGCAGGATGATGCCCTCATACCATACCTCCATGATAACTATGAGATATTGTTCAGCCATGTGCCACAGCATGCCCAGTAGTGTGACGACCTGTGGCAGGAACTTGGCAGGAGGGTTAATGATGTGGGTGGCCATAACCGCACTTACCAGCAGGTGCGCAGACACTGCACGGACCTGATACATCATGCAAAACAGTGTGCCAATGCAATCACCAGGGAACAAGGTAGAACAGGTGGTGGGTCACCAACCCAGCCCCCACTCACACCTACCGAGGAGCTACTGGCCAGCCTGGGGACACCCTCAGAACAGCATCCACAAACACTAGCTGCCATCATGGAGGTGGGTGTCTCCCAACCACTGAGCCTGGAGTTGCCTGGTAAGTCACTACTGCACATATAACTATTATATCCCATTTAGTTGCATATGTCGCTGTACAATATGCAATGTAACATCATATGCAAGGTATGTTTACACACATGCCACATACTATAGTATTCTACCCTGTGTATGCACACATGTGTATACTATAAGCTATTGTACAGGTGAATGTGTTAACATGCACAGTGCACCCTGTAGCTGTCATACAGTCATGGATAATGTTCAAACTGCTGTGTCACCCCTATACAGGTACCTCTGGTGTACCTCACAGACATCAGTCCGTTGAATGTGAGACAGTTATCAGTATCAGGCATGTTAATGCATAGATCTATCTGCCATGTTGCCAGTTAGCACATTACACATAATGTATGGTCCAGTCATGATATACAGGTCGCATCTGTCATCAATCATACTGGCTACCCATGTGCAATATATACAAACTAAATGAAACACTTGCATGAAACCACAGTATCTGTCATTGCTAGATGTGTGGACAGCTGTGCATACAACGGTGGAGGTGTTGTTCAATGTAGGAATATGTACTATACATCGGAACAACACATGTGTGGTACGCAAACAGTACCACACAGTGAGCTGGGACATGGGTAGCCCACAGGATTCACCATTGTGGAATATGCCCCTGCAATGGGTGCACACATTGTGATGTGCCATCTGACATGTCCCAGACATGTAGTGTTCTGGCTGCAACATTGTCTCACTATCCCATAATACATACCCCACATACCAAACATACAACCCTTTCTCTGCATAACCCTGTGGATAGTGATGTATCTGACATCTATGGGTGTATGTCATATGGGACAACACAGACATGTGAGATAGATGGCCATCACAAACATTTGGCCAACACATGTTCACACATGGCCATGGAGGATGGCCAGAGACATGTAGCAACACCCAGCAGATGTGATGTGTATACACCCTTTTGCACATTGTCCACACATGGTCCAACTATAGCCTTTGTTAACTGGGTATCTAGTTGATGTGGAACACTGGACATCCTAAAAGGCTGTGCACAGCTTGTGGAGGTGTCACTTAATACGAACATATAAGATGTGTTGGACATCATGACTGTGTCACAGAATGACAGTAGTCACCTGTACAGTTTCCGCAGACATAGACACCACATCAGGCCACAGATACCATACATTTCCCTTGCTGCTGTTGGACATCACTGTCAGCCGTGCACCTCGTGTGTGTGGTACATAAATGTCATGTGGGACATGGGGTATTGACAAGTCTGCCATGTGTGGACACGGTTGCTAGGCAGCTAAGACATTTTAGTAGTTGTGCAGGGGTGTCATCCGTAGGTCTTCCGGTGACCTGTCACATGACACAGCATGGTTTAGTGTGTATACACCTCAGCGATGTGGGTCACAATCCACAGTAGTTATGTAATGTGTATGCACGCAGTCATGGCTATGCACTGTGTGTGTATTCCACACTGTATAGCATTATAGATGCCTCATGATGCCATGCAATGGCACAGTGTCTATACTTCACACTGTATAGCAATGTGGATGCCTCATACTATCCTTCAATGCTCATGCACATCTGCTAAGAGTGCATTCTATATGTAGGGCATACAGACAACACTGCAATGTGATACCCATTACACCGCTGTACATGTGTCAGGACACCATTGTGTCAGACATGTATGCATGTCAATGCACACGTCATCAGATTACATGTCATACTAAATGTTAATGTCACGATCACATCAGCCATGTGTACTGTTAACCTGTGCTGGTCCACATGGTGTATCACAGGGATGCATGCTTACTACCATGATTGTGTGAACTGCATGGCTTCTGATATGACACCTGCTTGCTGTTGTGTGCAACCCAGGGATGTATGCTAACTACCACTATTAATGTTTGAGCTGCATGCCATCTGCTGTATCACATGCATGCTGCATGCCTTCTGTCAAATCACACGCATGATCTGTCTCTGTGTCTGTGTATGTGTGTGTGTCTGTCTCTGTGTCTATGTGTCTGTGTCTGTCTCTGTGTGTGTCTGTCTCTGTGTGTGTCTGTGTGTGTGTTTGTCAGTGTGTGTGTCTGTCTGTATGTGTGTCTGTCTGTGTCTCTGTCTATGTGTCTGTGTCTCTGTCTGTGTGCCTGTGTCTCTATTGTAATGTAGAGTCTTTCTTTGCCTTCACAGGTGATGTAGGTGTGTTACCCTCCTGCGGTCCATCTGATGTTAGTATCCCCACAGATACTAGCAGTGATGAACATATGCATGACGTACAGGCAGGGTTTTCAGGGGCTGAATCTGTGCCAGTGGTTGCCATCCCAGCTATATGCCCCTCTTCCCCGCACACAGTTCTCATGCCAACACATACCCCATCACCAGTGGCCATAGAGGAAGGACAGTCAGCGTGTGTTAGCTTGGAACAGGAACGTGTGACGGCTACAGAAGGTGTGTCTTCACCCCATGGTGTCAGTGTAATGACTGCAGATGTGCCACACAGGCATGTGGCCAGTGCTGCTCGTTGGAGGACCTCTGGCAGACATGCACCTGCAGGACAGAGCGCAGCAACTGGTGTCACCAGACGCATGTTTTAGACTGTAATGGTGGCACAGGCACGTGCTGAATAGCAGAACAGAGAAGGGCAGCGGCTTCAGAGGGCTGCTATCCGTTCTTTAAATGACAACATCCAGGCATTGGCAAATGCTCAACAGCAGATTGCTGACATTCTGGACAGGCGATTGGGTGACATTGTTGGAATCCTTGACCGTGGCATGGCAATCCGCAAGCATGAGCTATCTGTGCTAGAACATCTGGTAGGAGTGAGGCGTAGGCCACATGGACATAGGCCAGCTACACCACCTGGTGCAGGTCAACGTGAACGAGCTACCTCACATGCCTGCTCCCACAGTGCCGGTAGCAGTAGCAGTGCAGCTAATGCTGTGCTGTCCACACCAGGTCACAATAGGCCACATGGACATGGCCCTGGATGTTCCCAGCGGGGACACGGTTCCAGTGGACATGTGTCATCGGACAGTAGCCAATCTGTTCTTCTGCCTGGTAGTGCCCGTGCAACCCCTGGCTGGCACAGGTCACATGGTCGTGGCTGGACACAGTGAGCTGTACATCCTGGTCAGTACAATCTGGAGCTGCCAATAATACCCCTGTGTAGGCCGGACATATGGCAGAACTGTGTGCACACATACATGCACACAGCAGAAACATCTGTAGGGCACCGCAACACCCACATGCATAAAAACCACACATGTCCAATCAGATCACCGGCCCTAACCCACACACATGATGTCAACCACTGGTGCAGCCTATGCCCCTGGCAAACATTATCACCCTGTGCATATGATGATGCCTGTGCCACATCCCTGTCATCCACACCATCGGTGCAGGGACATGCTCATATGGTCTGATGCACAGGGTGAACAGAATAGTGAGATAAGTGTATATTACATTTGTTGTGTACTGTTGACACGAACCAGACATACCATGTAGTACAGGTTTAGAATGCATTGTTATATGTTCACAGTATGTGTCTTGGTAACAACAGTAACAGCATGTTGGTAATTATGCCCTGCTTCCCTCCTTAAGGTCTAATTGCATGTGCCTTTATGTTACAGTGTTTGCAGTTAGAGTGCATTGTTGTATGTTCACAGTATGTGTCTTGGTAACAACAGTAACAGCATGTTGGTAATGATGCCCTGCTTCCCTCCTTAAGGTCTAATTGCATGTGCCAATACGTAGCAGTGTTTGCAGTTTCCCATGTGTAAATGTGGAGTACTCACAGGCATGTATGGCAATACCAGCATGCTATACGTAGCCTCAACCTCACTGTTAGAAAGGCTACCATTCCACAGATGTCCACACATCTACTGATCCAGAAGCATGTGAGATGTTTAATAGGCTACAGTGGCTAGAGACATGGCATCCATACCGGATCACATCACAGGTACAGTGACATGGTGCAGGGGGATTTACACAGCGGTCTGGCTGATGTCAAGGGTAGAGGCCAGTTGATAGCATGAGGCCTCACTGTGTAGCAGTAATACACTGTCACATTACAGGATAAGAACATGCACAGACATACACAGAAACACACAGTAACATGCCCACACTCATGGGGTCACCGACACTATAATGCACAATCGATAGTGTTGAGGTGAGGACCCCTGCCTATGCAGTAATCACCTTTACAGTACTGTGCACCCACATGATGCGACTCAGAGAATGAACATGTACAGGTAGCCAGTAAGGCTGAGACCGACGGCATCAACAGGTTAGTAGATTGCATCACCATGAGGGGTTAGGGATCCTGTCTGTTCTGTATGGTAGCATACACCCTCACTACATGCACCAGACATCCATACATACATACACACACACACACACACACACACACACACACACACACACACACACACACACACACACACACACACACTGTGGAGTCCACAAATGTCATTCACATACAGATAGCTGACATGTGTGATACACACACCACCCCTGCCTATGTCTTGCTTTCTACACTGCAGTATGTACAGATCTCTACAACAGTGTACAGGGGTGTGTAACAACTGGGATGTATTCCCCACCATACGTGGCATATATGGTCACACAAGCAAACACACATGGCAGTACTGTGAATCATACACCTGCTATATGATGATACGTCTGACAGACATGCAGCAGTATTGGCCGCATTATGTGTACCGAAGCTACCTTCGGCAATTGTGCTGCTATATGCACATGGGCGGACGTACGTGTTACAGGTGTCAAGTGATTTACAGTCAGTAACACCCTGACCGCTGTGTAGGTTGTATGTCTTCACCTTCAAGTAAATGTAACATAGCATACTGTTTGCGCATGTCATGGTAGGACAGCTTGTGACACACCTGTGTGCTGTCTTCAGCAAACATCCATCTGCAAAGGTGGACCACCACTTTATGTACACACATCCATCCATACCTGATGTACATCCTACCGTACTGTCAGTATTTCACTATATACAGGTGTCAATGATTGGGCTGCATTGCAACAGCATGTTGTAGTTTGACACAGATGAACTGCATACACCAGCTACTGCACATGCATGGTAGCTGAATGCACACCACTACATGTACATGTGTGGTGGTACTACATTCCTGTCATGTAGCCATGTTTGTATGCATTGCAATTGGTGGACGTGTGATGACATACATGACACATGGACTGTTGTATGATATGATAGTTGTCATGGGTAACTAGTACAGAGGAAATGTTACCTCAGTCAACATTGCTACCTTATGTACTGTTAGCATTCAACCGCCATGGACCTACCTTCCATGTGCATGCATGTGATTGCTGTAGCCACTTGTCTGCATGGAGGACAGCAAAAGCTATGCTATGTACCTATGTGTTGTGTGTGAGTATGTGTGTGTGTGTGTGTGTGTGTGTGTGTGTGTGTGTGTGTGTGTGTGTGTGTGTGTGTGTGTGTGTGTTTGTGGGCCATGTACATATCCATGGCAATTACATGTATGTCATATCCAAACATGAGTGTTTTTTGGTGTACAGCAACAGTCATCTGTTACAGCTGTATAAAACCCAGGGCCCTTGTTATGTGTAGAGCCAACTTGGTTATTTACAGTGGTATCTTTGCATTGCATAACACATGATGGAACCCTGTCAGTACATGTGTAGTCTGCACAGTTGCTGTAGACCTATGTACAGTCCAATGGTCATGAGTAACATGGTGTAGTAATGTATGGATGTGTGTTGCTGGTCCATGGACATGGTTATGTCTGAGGGCTACATAGTAGAATGCGGCATTTACCACTGTGATCTGCACCTGAGACATCTGTGATGGCTCTTGAGTGTGTACTGGTCAGTACATGTGAGTGGCCTTCATGTACATGGGGGCACTAACACCTGTAGCGGTCCATCACGGTCTTATGGCCCACATGTCTGTATCTGAGCTATACGGTGGTAGTGCTATTGTGCACAACTGTGCCATATGCCAGGTGTTCCTCACTGCAGAGATGTCCATATTCCCCATTGTTGGATCTGGATTGTCAGCTGTGATTACGAACGCTACACACCTAGCACTGATGACCAGTGTCAGATATATGTAGTGCAGCATTCGTGCTAACAATGTTCGCTATCGACACACTGTGCCTTTCCTTGTTTAGAATCCGTGTGCATACAAGACAGCCCTTCGCTACTACTAAGTGTATGAGCATGCCCAGTATGCCATTGTGTAGATGGACACACAGTAAATTCCAAACGGACATGTGCTACTAAGTGTGTGAACATGCCCAGTGACACCTTGTGTCGGTTATGTGCCTCTGTGTATGGGCATGACCATGGAAATCCTGTATAGCGATAGTGGTCATCCAGGCAACAGATGTCCATACCCCACGTCAGAATGAATTCCTACATTGAACACACTGGTTGACTGTCTTGAAAGGTGTACTGTCTGTGGTGCATCTCATATCTATGTAGTGTTGTAATAGTGCTCCGTAGATAGGCAGTTGTCCCACTCACACCACTGCCGTGTGTTTGTCTCCGTCTACCTTGGGACAGTAATATGCTTTTCGACTGCTCACTCTCCATACATTCCCTATTGGCGTCTTTGCCTTTGCTGATGATGTCATCCACCTAGAAGTATGCCTCTGGGAATGCTGTGTTCCAGTAACCTTGGTAGCACATTCTGTAACTGCGTAATGCTGTAGTGTGATAAGGTAGTTAGGTGTATGTTTGACTCCCAGCCCTGCCAAGTGTGTGTTTCCAGCTGCCTGGAGACAGAGTAAGGCTTTTAGACTGCTCACTCTCCATACATTCCCTAACAGCGTCTTTGCCTTTGCTGATGATGTCATCCACCTAGAAGTATGCCTCTGGGAGGGCAGCTTTCCAGTAAACTCAGTAGCGTGTTCTGTAACTGCATAATGCTGTAGTGTGATAAGGAAGTTAGGTGTATGTTCAACTCCCAGCCTTGCCAAGTGTGTGTGTGTGTGTTTCCAGCTGCCTGGGGACAGAGTGATGCTTTTAGACTGCTCACTCCCCATACATTCCCTATCGGCGTCTTTGCCTTTGCTGATGATGTTATCCACCTAGACGTATGCCTCTGGGAGTTCTGTGTTCCAGTAATCTCGGTAGCATGATCTGTAGCTGCGTAATGCTGTAGTGTGATAAGGTAGTTAGGTGTATGTTAGAATCCCAGCCCTGCCAAGTGTGTGTGTGTGTTTCCAGCTGCCTTGGGACAGAGTAATGCTTTTAGACTGCTCACTCTCCAAACATTCCCTATCGGCGTCTTTGCTTTTGCTGATGATGTCACCTACCTAGAAGTATGCCTCTGGGAATGCTGCATTCCAGTAAACTCGGTATCACATTCTGTAATTGTGTAATGTTGTAGTGTGATAAGGTAGTCAAGTAGTAAGTTTTATGTTCTAATCCCAGCCCTGCCGCGCATGTGTGTGTGTGTGTGTTTTCAGCTGCCTGGGGACAGAATAATGTTTTTAGACAGCTCCCTCTCCGTACACTCCCTATCGGCATCTTTGTCTTTGCTGATGATGTCACCCACCCAGAAGTATGCCTCTGGGAGTGCTGTGATGCTGAAACTCGGTAGCGTGTTGTGTTACTGCGTAATGCTGTAGTGTGGTAGAATAGACATGTAGGTGCTCGATTCCAAGGCATGGCAGGTGTGTGTGTTTGGCAGTTATACCCTATGTGTTGGTATCTGTGGGTGGCTAGCTACAGGATGTGTTCAGTGTGTTTTGTTGCTGACCTATATAGCATCCACAGCCCGCATATTCTGCCAAGACACTGGATTGTCAACACATACATTTGCCAATAGGTCTGGTGAGTAAATGTCAGCAGCCCTACTCATACGCTTAATACAGTCTGACCCGTGTGATGCAACAAAACACACATGCCTTGATAGTAACAACACTACTTGATGCAGGTGGCACATGTAGTTTCCTTTTAATTCCTGTCTAATGCTTTGCTGTCATGTGGTCCGCTGTTGTGATATAAATGCAATATCTACATATGTGTGTATATGTATATGTGTGTATGTATGTATATATACATATATATATATATATATATATATATATATATATATATATGTATACATATAATATATATGATATATGTAGATATAGAGAGATAGACATAGATATATACATATATGTCTGGGGACATCAGCACTATTGAATGTTTGTGTCAGATGATCTGTATGTGATAACCTCGGATGTGTGTATATCTGCCATGGCGTAGTGGTAATGCACATCGTCTGTTGTGTGCAGGGTCCCGAGTTGTAGTTGTGTAGACACCGGTTATTTTGTTGGTGGGAAGACTATGGGACATCGAATACGGTGATAGTAAGACAGCTGTTACCAGTTGTGTATGGATCTGAGCGACACTAAGCAGTGGTTATTAATTTGGAGGTTCGGTATGTGTCATATAACTATTCTTTAGAAGACTATACTATGCAGATGAGGTTGACAATAGTGTATCCCATTTATCCCCAGGGTGTGATACTGATCCCTGGAGTGTATGTGTGTAGATAGCCGGGTGCAGAGCTCGAATATAGTTGACAGCATGGGAGGGGGGTCAGGCATACTGTATGTACATTGCACACCTCTGCCTCGGGAGTGCTCCTGCCTTAGCACGCCTAAGCTAGGGGTGTGTCTATACCTGCCTGGTGACATTGGGAGGGACAAAAGCAGTAGTGGGGTAGTCAGGGTGAACAGGCTGCACAAACAGGTGATGATCAGCACAATCAGCAGATGACATGGCTAGCCAGCACCTGAACAGTACGGTAATGTAAGCAAGCAGCATACACACAGGTTTCTTTTGCACTCTACACTGCGGGGACATTTCACAACACAGTCCAACCAAATGAGAAGGGCTGCAGCAGGCAACATAGACCAACATGTGCAGGAGGCTGTGGGCAGTGAGGATGTGTATGCTGCCGAACAACCCTTACTGGGGTGACATAAGACTTTATAGACTCAGGGTAACTTACCAGGGGCTATATGAGCTGGGGATGGTGGAGCACTATGGGGTGGACAGAGACCTCCTATAGCGGCTTGTTGACCTGTGCCTGCCACACCTGACACATCAAACAGGCCGAAGGAAACCCATCACAGTGGATACCATGGTATGTGTTGGCCTAGGTATACTAGCCACAGGTACCTCCCACAGCACAACTGGGGATATCATGGGGATCTCACAGGCATCTGCATCCAGAGTATTGCACCAGTTCACAGATGCCATGTCAACACATGCTAGTACATGTCCTCAACACATGTGATTAGTATACCAGCAATATGCATCTCTTCAACCACATGGCTGACTACCCTGGGGTACTGGGTGCTATAGCCTGCACACACGTACACATCAAAGCAACACCTGGTGAGCAGGGTAGGGCCTACATTCACTGCAGGGGCATACCCTCCCACAGCTAGGCCATATGCGATGGCCAGGGCATTAGATTGAATGTGTGTGCTGTCTGCCCTGGAAGCTATGATGATTCTGATATATGGAGTCTGACACAGCCGTACCACACCTTTGCCAATATGGACATCCCCTACAGTCTCCTAGTGGGGGATGCTGGTTAATCACTGGTGTCATGGCTGATGACACCCATCAGCAATGCACACACACCTGAACACTTACACTATAATGAGGCAGATGCACAGGCAAGACATATAATTGAGCATGTGTTTGGGATGCTCAGGTCACGGTTCTGGTATCTGGACACTTCTGGTGGTGCCCAGCAGTATTCACTAGCTACATGCACACAAATTGTTATGGCATTTGCTATGCTACACAATCTGATCCTGCAGTAACAGTTGCAGCAGGAACAGCAAGGGGCAGGGCCACACAGCCCAACACCACTGCCAAGGCCTGTACAGGCACAGTGTGACTTGGTGAAGGAACTACCTGAGCAGGGACCAGTCAGCGACAGGGCCATGCACAGTATGACCTGCCCTTGGCAAAGAGGCAACATAAGGCATATGCACTGACACAGTAGGTATCCAGGGATTTCACCCTCTATGACCTGCACACAGTACAATGGATGCCAAACATTACACTACCTGTGCTCGGCCATGTATAGGAGGTGCACTGTGTGCATCTGACATAGGCAGCCCTCCAGCACCATCCTCAGGTCCAGAACACCCCCAGGGTACGCCTGTCAACCTAACAATTGGCAGTTGTATTAGAATGTGTCTTTACCCATTGCTATGGTATGTATGTGAGCATACAAGAGACTTTGGTGTCTGAATGTTAGGGCAGCAGACAGTACACGTCCATAGTGGCACCATGATATCTGTAGCACATACGGGGGTCACAATGGTAGCCAGTAGTACACAGGGTGTCCTAACCCACTGCAGATTATGGGCTGAACATCATGTGTGTCCATACAGCCCACACACGTTCCACGTAACTGAACAGGTGTGGACCAATACAGACAAATGATATACAATGGCTTATGGATATGCCCAATGAATGACCCCAACCCCCAGAGACACACACAGACTACAGCAGACCAGGCAGTTTGATGTAGGTTGTGAAAGCTAAGACGTCCAACACCACTATGCTGGTATTTAAAGCTGGGATCTGACGTACACTGGTATCCCCCCAAACAGTAATTTCGGTAAATCCACACTCTGACATGGAGTACCTGGCATAACAGTACAGTAGTGGCAGATGTGTACAACTGTCAGCTGTGCCCCCCATCCAATGTACACATGTGAGAGTCATGTGCGCCACCCCTGGTGCTGTGTAGGACTGTGGATGCGGTTGTATGTCCCCCCACGCTATGCAGAAATATAGCAAATGTCAATGCCACATGACCATTAGGTACCCTGCAGATACAGCATGACACCTGTCTGTGTAGAATCGTGGGGTTGGCAACACAGTACTGACTATCTGGACATGTGACACATGTGATGCAGTTGACCATACTTGGCATGCTCACACACATGACGGTATGACGGTAATGTCGGTCGACAACATGCGTAACAGTCATACTGGGCATGCTCACACACTGATACACAGGACGGCCAGGCCTGCAAACACCAGTGGTCCGGACATATCTGCCAGTACATTGCTATACTGTTGGATGACTGTGCTGTATGGTGTGTGTGTGGTCTATTGTCTGTACATATGCGATGGTGTATTGTTAATTCACATGAGCTATGTGCGCAGGGTACTACTACCAACACGTAAATAGGACGGTTCTTTGTTTGCGGACAGAACAACGCCTTTGGATATGGAGTGGGTAAGGCACATTCTAGCAGGTGTGAGCAGTTGTGCGTGGGTTTGCACAGTGTTATTCACTGCTGACCTCTGGTTACAGCACCTTATAGCCGTTCAGACTCCACGTTTCTTTGACAGCGCACTACTGGCATACTGGTAGACAAACACGCTTACACCCGCTCGCCGACATTTGTCACTCACGCTGGGTGTGTGCGATCCCTTGTGATGTGTATTACATCAGACTACATGACTACAGTATCAGGTATGTCTAACCATTTGGCGACGGCAGGCATTCGATTGTACAGACTCTGCGGCCTGTCCAGTGACATAATCATATTATATGCATGTTCCTCATACGATCTGCTCCCATCTGCCTGATACATGGAAACCGATACTCTGCAATGCTGACATGTGAATGTTATTTTGTTAACGCAGATGTCCACCGGGTCATGCTACCGCATACCTACTGTACGTTTTCCACCTCTCAGATTTCACGACGGGAGACTGTAGGAGTAACACCTTTCCCACTTTGCATGAGACAGTCCCTCATTAGGCATATGTCATGTGACAATACTCTAGCCATTGTAACTGTCCTGATTAGGGGACATTCTCATATTATACGTGTCTGTAATAGTTGCTTGTTACAGATCTTGTATACCTGACACGTCGCTATGTTATATGAAGTAGCATAAGCAACTTGACTGCTGCTAGACCACGCTTTGATTTGTGCTGATATGTATATTTCTGTACTATGCATGGCTCTAGGTATGTTCTGCCCTGGTACGTCTGACATTTCTATAGAGCAGGTCCCACTTTGGCCATTCAGAATGGTGGCGGCCCTATAGGTCATATATGTAGAGCTATCACATGTGTCAAGGCAACACATACCCACAGCCAGTAGTAAACTGACTACCTCAATGGTTTGCATACATTAAGGTTATTCTTGTAGCATTATAATTGCTAATACTGTTTCCTGTTACAGGTAGCTGTTTCTGATACAACATATTAATTTCTGACACCACTACACACAATATATGGACTCCTTTCCCGAACTCACAGGCCATGTGCCATAACATTCATTTTGCAGGACACAACTGCCCAGACGGGTGTGACCCTCAAAGGCATACGAGTGGTAAACCTCATCTATTATGCTATCATCTACCTAAGGTGGTCAGCAAATTATGCACTTTCCGTCACTAGCAGACCTCACATACCAATGGGGGAGAATGATCACTGTATCAGGAACACTGCATAGCACCCTGTGGGACACATTTAGAAGATTGGTTCTATTAACCAGACACATTGACCATCACAGAGCATATGTATTCATTCACGTTTGTCGAGGTACATGCTGTTTATGACTCATACATGTTGTCATCTGTCATCAGCTGTATTCTGCCACCTGTCCACCTAATATCACTAGTTCTAGAAGTGTTTAGTTGGACTTTGTTATATTGTGATTCATAACTATGGACGTCCATGCTAATCAGGTACACGGCACTGATATGGTCCCTATGTATTCCCCCGATGGTTTACAGACAATCCGGTAGATGTGATCTTTAGGTATGGGGGGTATAGGCGTCTACTATGCCCACATAGTAATATTAATGACTTCCACTGGGCGGGCCTACTACATCTCTGCCAACCAGCACCTGCACACTTAAGCCCATTATTGCATACCCATGGTTCACCTACCTGTCAACCCTCTACAGCACTCATGAGAACTACTTACTATGAGCGCAGCTGGGGTATGAGCACACCTCTACACATTGCTCAGTCTCCCCGTCTTGGGACACATGTGGTACGTTTTGTCAATCCATGTGCTATTACACTTGCACAACCTACTGTTCCATGTACAGCTACATCCTGCTTGCGTCAATCACTACAGGTTGCCTGTATAGTGAATTTTTGGTGTCCCGCAAGGGACCCCGTTATCCATATTTAAAGTGTAGACCTTGCAGATCTCTCCCACTTGTACTTTCCTGCTGGTGGTTTGGAATGCAGCGGTGTACTTACCTTTATTGCGTGTCTGTAGGTCTGACCGGCCTAGCTGGGCAGTGTGGGAGGTAAAACATTTATTTATTGGACCTCCCAGTAACATATACCTGGTCTGAACATAAGTTACCCCTAATTGTTGTAAAGTAACCTAGTTATGTACATGTGTATGTCTACTATGACATATATATTTGTTTTGTGTGTATGTGTATATATCAATACCTGTTGTATGTGTATATATATCTATATATATATATATATATATATATATATGTATATATATATATATATATGTATATATATTTGTGTGTGTGTGTATATATATATATATATATATATATATATATATATATATATATATATATATATATATATATATATATATATATATATATATATATATATATATATATATAGATAGATATATGTGTGTGTATATCAATATATATATCTATATGTATATATATTTTTATCTGTATATACATCTGTGTGTCCGTTAACCAACACATTTCCCGGACATAGACACTTACACATTCGTATTGGGTTTTATCTCTGCTTCAACAGCATACTATTGCCTTAGTCATTATGACACCAAAACTTCACTCCGGTGAACTTGTGATCAGTATACTGCACGTTATACAGCGGACAGATGTCGCACGTTTTTCATGTTTGGGGTACCGCTGATAAGTGTGATGTGATACAGTGTCATTCGACCTATTACTCGTATGCGCAGCCTATTATTCCTGCTACTGTGTTTGTTTCTGTGCACATTCATATTATTAATGTTAATAGAATGAGTGCTTGTGTTACAGAGATTGTACGTCAACATATTGATGTCTGCATGTAGTTGTGTCTTTCTGCTTTTCCCGGTTTGGGGTTGTCACAGCAGAATTGCGTTCCGCTGATGGTTGGCAGAAAGGTTTTACGTTCCGGGCTGCCTGCCCTGATGCACAACCTCCAACGATGGTACGCCCATTCACGTATGTCTCCACGCAGACGATGCTCTATCTGGGAATTGCACCTACATACCAGCTGACCTCCACGGGCCGCACCATTGCAACCGGCGCAACATACCCTAGCAGTCCTGTGTCCATAATCGCATATCCATAGTTTCTCCAGCACACCCGTGTCGTTTCCACGCATAACAGCCATTATCCACCTGATATTGCAGCCATGACACACCTTTATACATTGCCATCTCCAGAGTGTTGAGGCCCTACACACATTTTGTACCACCTTGTGTATTCACAGGGTCTCCCTCCATTCATATTTGCACATGCATGCCTTTCCTGGTGTTATGGATCACGAACAATTTGCGGGATACAAGTGGAAGAGGTCACAACATGAACTACATTCCGTCTGTGTATAATGTTGACGTAGCACGTCAAAGATGTTATGGCCACTGGTATAACCCTGCCTCTGGTGTGCATAGCGGTGCTCTACTCACTCTTGTGCAGCTTTATCTGACATACGCTGTGAGCACTTTATAATACCTTACTTGCCCTAGATTCCCTTCACAACCCTTATGTTTGCTTTCGTCTTTCGGCGTTCATTCTTATGTATAAATATATATATATATATATATATATATATATATATATATATATATATATACATATATATACATATACACACACATACACACACACATATAGATATATATATATATATATATATATATATATAGATATATAAGTGCATATTTCTTTAAGTCTGTGGATATTTATCTATGCACACATCTATCTCTCTCTCTCTCTCTCTATATATATATATATATATATATATATATAAAAGTTAACAGCTGTACAAGACAACATACATTTGCTATGCTACAAGCTGCTTACAACCGTGCAGGTGCACTTGCATCTACTTATTGTGAGTTACATATGTTTACAGCCACTTCTTTGTGATTACATGTGCCTTATTTCTTATGACAGTACCACTATGAATGATGGAATCCGGTTTATGGCCCCATGCGAGACACGCGTTCACATTTACATGTTTAAATGTTGGCTTTACAGCACAGAGGCATTCATTACACAGTAAATTAATATGTGCTATAGTTGTACTTGAACCGGGAATGCCTTTACATTAGGCAGATGCTCTAACCACTACACTATTTCTGTTCTGCCTCATTTATATGTATACCCATGGTTCATAGCTACTATAACATACGCCTCACCGCTTCACTTACACAGCAGGCATCCATTCTCCTGCTGGGAAAACCGCAGTACTACACTTCCAATATTCCCTATTTCCTACTGCTCTGGACCCTTGCTGCATGTCGACTCACTCCAAGGATATTCTGAACTCCTACGCTTATAGTCCTGGCACATATGTGTGTTTTATTGTCAGGGTGTTTATGTGCTGGTCTGGGTTTTGGTTTGTCTGACTGGTGACTAGAACTTCCCTGTACCTTTTCAAATGTCAGACATAGCTCATGGACAGAGGTAGTCTAGATTGTAACATTCTACCTGTGTTTACAGATGCAGGTGTTTGGGCACCTCTGACCACATTTTTAGGGCGGCACTACATAATATAGGGTGGGGAGTGATTCCACTACATAATACATGGTGGGGGGTTCCAGTGGTGTTTCCCTTCACATTTGGCTATTTCATTTATTCGTATATATGATAAGTATTATTCTGGACATCAGCTATAAATTCACTACAGGTATGCAATAGTCCTGACAACAAATGTGACAGTTGGTTGTTGTACATGTGTGTACAGACCTCTGTGATACTCGGGGACTAATTTCTACAGTGACAGGGACAAGGCTATGACAAATCAGGGACAATCATGGACACTTCTACAATATTAGTACTATTAACTTGGAACATGTTGACAGATTCATATCATTACTTATTTTATGCAGTTAAATGCATCTATTACTCTTAATTGTTGTTATTAGTCATTCTCATTCAACACCTTTCCTCCAAACGTCACTGTCTTTGTGAGTGATTAAGAGGCTGGCCAGTTATTGTGCAAATGCTCTAGCCATTGGTAGGGTTGCCACATTGTCATATGTACAGGATGGGATATATTTTGGGGACACCATATTGTTTAGGGCAACACATGCCCATGGCCAGTGCGGGTTTAGAACATTCATTATTTTCCTAGCTGAGAGCCTATACCTTTAGCACTTTAGTTGTTAGTCTGTTTCTTGTACAAATTACGTATTTTCTATCCTGACATGACTGCTTTAGGCAAATGTTACATGCAGTATGGTACATAGTTATTTCCTACAATCACAGGACATTTGGCATTGTATCATTGTTGGTCAGGACACACATACCCAAATAGTGACTGTCCCTCACACAGTGGATCAGGGGGTACCCTGTTTACGTCAGTGCCGTCATCACTCTATTTCCAAGTGCCACTATGCGAATGTGTGCAATATATTCTCTCGATTATTCATGTGGGGACACGTGCATCACGGGCAGGTGTTTGATCCTAGGTAGTAGGTTCTGAATGACCGTGTAGGGCTGGACAGTCTCATGCACCACTACTGCACATTCAACTTGTGCCCAGATGTCTACAGGACTGGACATTGTGTCTTGATACACATTCTGATGTTTACACAAGTTACTTATCCTATGAGTGATATCCAAAAATTTAACAAGACCAATACCAACCATTCTTTTGGCTTTATGAAAATGTGTTGGGGGTTTTACATGCAAGGGATACATAGTTTGCAATCCTGACACTGCCTAGGGTGACACTGCTTACTACATATGAGTAGTGGTCACTATGTGTAGATGTGGCTGCGCCAAGCTAGTAGGTCGAGTATGGCTGGTTTTGGTGGACGTTCAGGTATGGGGGCGGGTTGTGTGCTGTGGAGGGGAGGATGGGTATTCAATTATGCATCCAGGTGTGTTGCATTTGAATGGGCCGGTTCCATCAGGACCATTCTGTGGGTATGTGCTGGTGACGTTTCTGTACATTTGCATCGCGCATTTTAATATTCATATGTTTGTGTGATTGTGTTCTACAGTATGGCCTGTCAGGCTGTATTGCAGATGTGTATACATGTTCTTTGTGTTTCTTTCTAATTCACCCACTGCTCCCTCAAACACCTCCATTTCACCTATTCTGCATACAACACAGTCTCGTCTTTGAAGATTATACCATTACCCCCCCCACACACACACACACACATATTCCTGACACTCCATCCATCACTGCTTTGGTTGATGGCCCATGACATGGTCAAGGTAACACATTGCATACACTACATATGTCAGGTACCTGTATGATTGTGTGGACTACCCTGGCATATTTCACCTTCCACATGCTGTACTTCACGCACATAGCTACACGCCCATACTTAACTGTCATGACATGGCTGGTACACCCGGGTAATATCCGTTCAACTGTGACACATCCTGACAAGTACGGCTTGGACCGCATATGTGCGGATTTTGGCCAACTGCTATGATCATTGGTAGGGTGCCACCTTTTCATATGTCCAGGATGGGATATATTCCGGACACATATCCTATTGTACTGGACAACACATACCCATGGTCAACACTACGGATAGTACTTTTCCTTTCTGCCTACATGTTAGCTTATTGTTGTAGCAGTTTATATGCTCCTTCTGTTTCGTTTTCTTACTTATTCTATTTCTTGTCACATGTGACATGTTACATATGGCCATACCTATTGTATGTGACTATTACATGCATTTTGGGATATAATTCTGTCATACGGTCACTAGATATTTACATTTATCATGGTTTTGTTATGGACACATCTGCCCAGCTGTGTACTCTCTCTCACAATGTGGGATAGCTGGTGACCCTGACCATTGGCCTGGAC
The DNA here is from genome assembly GCF_019279795.1 of Protopterus annectens. Taxonomy (NCBI): domain Eukaryota; kingdom Metazoa; phylum Chordata; order Ceratodontiformes; family Protopteridae; genus Protopterus; species Protopterus annectens. The sequence goes on from NC_056735.1 coordinate 1,219,857,881, forward strand.
GTAACTATTGGTGGTGCACTAACATGATGCATTTCACTTCCACTTGGTATAACTATCTACACTGCATTGGAATACGAGCACATGGTTTTCAATGTCATTTGTTCGAGGGATGGGGACTCGTTATTCCCTACTGTGCATTTGTGTTTGCTTCTTAATTTTGTGTTCGCAGGGACTGTCTTGCATGCTTTGCATACGTTACAGTATCCACGGACACTGACAGATGTGATTACTATTGCAGGCAAATTGTTATATGCAAGCATTTTAGGTTGCACATCGACAGCTGACATTTCCACACCTCCGTGCAGCACTTCGACATACCCTATGCACTCGTGCTCGTTTCCTATGCACGTGGCAGCGCGCCTTCATTAATATGCATTTGGCGCTACTGCTCCAGCTACATGCCGCACGGTCGGCAAAAGCCTAATGCCGGCCTTGCACCGAGCTTCATGAATCCCGGGGACAGACACCCCTCCACTTCATTTTCTGTAGAGTGCCTGGTTTCTGTCTGCTCTAAATAATGTAAGCCCTTCTATATAGACTGCACTATCATTTATATTATTGTTTAACCATGTCTCAGTAAGCATAAGTATACAGCTATTTCTGACCTTGCTATGAGTGATTAACTCAAGTGCTATGAAGTCCATTTTGCTATCCAAAGAGTGAACATTGGTCATTAGTAAGGATGGGAGTGCAGGTTTTAACTTGGCAGATAGTCCAGCACGAGATCTGTGCTTTCTTGTTCTTTCACTTATTTTCCTTCTTTTCCACTTCCTGTATATTGTAGACAGCTTTGGTTGAACAAGGCAATTTGGACCATGTTTGATTATAATTCCTAGTTCCTATAGTTCTTGGAGTTTTGTAGGCGTCACAGGCCCAGCAGACAATGGCCCATCAATCCTTCTGCACTGTGAGCTTAGGTGTTGAATTTCCTGTAAACTGTGTCTGTCCAACTTAGTTTACGTTCTCTGTTTGCCCCAGATTCTGTTCCTTTTGATGATTTTGACATAAAATAAGAAAAATAATGCACATTTTCCAGTTGAGCTGAAGCAGCCACTGCCACACAGGGTGCTGCCATTTTTTTATTAAAATGAGCTCTAAACATACACACACTTAATATGGGATTATTTATGTTTTCAGACAGCTGTATAGAATTCATATAATGCATGCTCACTAACCCTTCACCCAACCAAGCAAGTCAGTTTTAAGACATGTGCATAAACTATTGCAAATCACAAATATATACATAATATGGAAGCAATACACCCAAAAGGCAAATCTATCAACCTGTTAGCACAATAAATCTGTACAAACTGTAAAATAAAGAGGGGAGCAGATTTTAAACATTGCTCTTATAAATTTAGAAAAATGCTAGAATATCATGTTAGAAAGCATTTTATGAAAGATACTAAAGTTTGAAATGGAGTTTCTGCTGTGGCGACCCCTAACCGGGAAAAGCCAAAAGACAACAACAACTAAAGTTTGAAACTCAACTGTCTTGTGATTATTTAGCAACTTCAGTCACAGATTTGCCAGAAAACAACATCTTTTCTGAGGAACAACCCAAAAATGTGTGGCAAAAATCTGAAGCATACTTCTCAACCTTAGCCCAATAAATATGGACAAAGCATTATATAATAGGGAGACAAAGGCCCAAACATTAGAGACAGTTTTTAAACACTGTTCCTATAAACTTAAAAGAATGCTAAATTAGCATGATATTTGTTAGTATGCATTTCATGAAGAAAATCAAAGTCTGAAACTCAAATGTCTGTCATTATTTAGTAACTTCAGTCAATGATTTGCCAGAAAACATCACATTTTATGAGGAACAGCCCAAAAATATAAGGCAAAAATCTCTATTAGCACAAGAAATCTGTACAAAGCACATCATAATTCGGGGTGGGGGGCAGCAATAGGGGCAGATTTTAAATATTGTCTATACATTAAGAAAAATTTTAGAACAACAGGACATGTGATAAATGTATTTTCTGAAAGATATGTAGGTCTGAAATTCAAAGGTTAATGACGTCAGTCCTCAGCCATTTGCCAGAAAATGTTAACGTACTAACCACTGGAAGGTCAGCACAAAATGAAGAATTAAAATAAAAATCCAAAAGCTGAGTCCTGACGAGTGACAGAAAAACTCATACCTATTGTGCACAAACACTCCAGCAGCTCCGCCTTGGATGATATAGCTCTACTCCCAAAGTCCAAAAAACAGAAAAATGGTACAGTCCTTAGAGTTTCGGCAAAAGTCAAATGGGTGAAATGGCAGATGCTGATGAATCCTGAGTTCTTCTTTCAATCTGGCTTCAAGCTTCTCATCTACAATGTGGTTGTTCCCCACTGTTAAAAAACAATGAACTAACTGCCAAGGCACCTCCATTCCTGCTGCTTATATGTGGACTGAGTGGATCTAATTGAAGACCAAAAACTCAGCCCCTGGGATTCAATAAACTCCATGCAGGAATAAACTCCCTACAGGAATAGTGCTATTCCTGCAGGGAGTGGTTCATGTTCGTGTAGCCATAGCAGCACCCCTTGCATATTCATGAAGGCATGCTACTATTAAGGCTAAATGGACATGAACTGTGAACGAGTGCAAGGGGTGTGTTTAAGCTTACATGTTTGTAGGGGCGAACACACACATGTCCCATACCACAGACAGGCACTGGACCACACTGTCTAGTGGCCCAGTATATGTAGGGATGTTGTGTGAGTGGCTCATATGAGGATGGTGTTGGTCAGATAGTCCATATACTGTAATAGTACACTAGCTTACCATATGTGGCTGTGGCTGTGTTCACATTGGTTGTGGTTATGCACTTTCACACAGGTGTCTGTTACTCCATGATGTGACATGCCTGTAGAGCCTGCTATCTATGCAGGTACATGTGTATCCCCACATGTGTAGTGTTGAGTCAGTCTGCCTGTAGCTTTCACTGTGCTTTTATTACATGCCTAGCACATTACTGTACTTATCCAGTGAGATGACATGCCCAGATACTTGCCAGATGTACTTTTGCTGAGCCACCATGACAGTCATGTATATCAGACGAAGCAGTGGGATGCTGTTCAGGTGTATGTCACTAGTGGGTGGTATGTGGCCATGGCATCTCTGTACCAGCAGTTATTATGTGTCAGGACAGACAGGGGTGTATGAATGCATAACCTATGGGGGCAAATATATACCAGTATTTACGTGTTATACCCATCTACATGGCTAACATCCACATTGACAGGCCTGGTCCACATGTCTTGCATGAAGGGGTTCTGTGTATACCCCTGGACTGAACAGTGTGTGTCAGACTATCCACATATATTGGGCATATCGTAGCTGTAGTCCACAGGGACTTTACTGTGCTAGCAGTGGTACTGTACTATGATGACCTTAGGATGTCTGTCAGTAGCCAATGGCGCACATGCTCACAGCAGATGTGGCCTCCCACACACAACATGTCTGTGAAGATGATCCCTATTACAGTAGCAATAGTCTGCAAATATACCTGCAATACATACATGACATCCCCTTGCACTGAAAGGTTGGGACTATTGGGGCTGAGATAGGGCTCCACTCCATGTGCAGGACATATGGCAAACATATATGTATATATCATTATACATATATCCATATAGATATGTACAAATTTACATATCTTGCTTACTGTATGACAACAGTTGTACATATATGTGCCTGTGTTCCAGACTCTGTCCTCCACCTACATACCTGGCTTTGCACATGTGAAATGCTGTCAGGGTTTGTTATGTAGTGGGCTGTGTGTATGTCATGCTGTCATTCCTGCCATCCCTCCACTGCAATTGTGTCCCCCACACATACTGGGGGTTGGGGCCATATATATGTGGGCTCCACCTACACAATACATGTGTGCCCTAATGCACTGCAGAGGGGCAGTGTACGTAACTGTAGTATATGGCCCAGTAGTAGTAGTGGTGTAGGGGAGGGTGAACCATGACTAACCTAGGCTGTAACAACATGTGTGGGTATCTGGGGTAAGCTGCCTTAAGGTATCTGGATGTACATTACTTTACAGTCCACCGTGGGTAAATGCAGGCCTACTGCCTCCTGCCATACAGAATGTTCTGTTTGTCAGTGTGATTGTGATGGTGTCAGTTATGCCTTGTTATGTAACAGATACATCCCATTGTGTCAACTGGGGTCTGTACCCCCTAGGGAGTGTGTACAGAGTGTAGATAGAGGCTGCTGATCTGTACATCTGCATTACGTATTGTTGATTGTCTGGTATGCTGTGGGACAGTATGTCATTACTATTGCACTATTAGAAGACCTTGGCCTGGACAGCAACATGTGTCAACCTTTGCAGACTACTGTCTCAGTATAACTGTTTCACAGTTGCATTACACTGTTCATATGGATGTCAGTGTCTTAACGGCTATATGACATGGCATATACTGTCATAGTACACAAATATAGCTTTCAAATTCATACATGGGCACCTGCATGTGATGTTATACCCTTTGATATCTCTGTGGGTATGTATTGCAGGCTATGAATGTCATTCTTATGGATGGCTCATACAGCCTCCATTTGGTAAGGTGATGACTGTAGGAATACTGGCTGCTCAATTTGTGTACATGTACTACATATGTATCTTACTGAACATATCTCTCTGTGTGTATGTGTACATATATATATATATATATATATATATATATATATATATATATGCATATATTTATATATATATATATATATATATATATATATATATATATATATATATATATATATATATATATATATATATATATATATATATATATATATATATATATACACATGCCTGTATCTGCATTATATCTGTCTGTGTATATGTATCCTAGGGATGGCCATGTCATGTGTGGTCCTGGTTATGGGATCTGCAACACTTGTTACTGTATTACAGGGGAGACATGCTTGGTTGGGGGGGGTATATCTATTTGTAACAGACATATTGTGTGGGGCCTCTCAACACCATTAACGTTGCATGAGGACATATATGTTTTTGTTATATCCCCATTGTTATCACCAGATGTCTGTCTGTATACACCTATATATGTACATGTATATATCTGCTGACATATAAATGACCTGCTGTATATATTTACACATGTAGATGTAGACATATATATCCATAGATGTAGGCATTTGCATGTATATATGTTCATATATATTTATATATGTATATATTCATATATATATATATATATATATATATATATATATATATATATATATATATATACTATGTCACTAGATGGGTTGCAAACTGGCTCAAGGACAGAACCCACATGGTTAGAATTGCTGGAACCATGACAGACTTCAAACCAGTTACAAGTGGCGTCCCACAAGGCTCAGTCCTGGGACCTCTCTTGTTCGGTATATATTTCTCGGAGGTACAGGCCAACACGGAAGGACTGTGGCTGACCAAGTTCACAGATGACTGCAAACTAGGTACCATAATCGACTCTCCAGCCAACACAAGCATCCTACAAAAGGGCCTCATAGAAACAGACAGCTGGTGCCAGAGTCATGGCCTCAAGCTAAATGCCAAAAAGTGTATAGTCATCCCCTCTGGCAAAAACAAAGTGCCCACAAATTACCACATAGGTAGTAATCGATTAAGTACGGAAGAAGTAATTAGGGACCTGGGAACCCAAGTTGATAGCAATCTCTCATTTGAAAACCACGTGGCCAAAGTGGTTAGAAAAACATTTTATATAGCCCACCTAATCATGAAGGGATTCACATCTAGATCAGGGGAGGTCATCGTGCCTCTTTACTCATCCCTCATCAGGCCCATAATTGAGTACAATGCCCCTTTTAGGATGTACCTTACCAGACACCTGCAGCAACTGGAAAGACCCCAAAAGTACCTCACCAAGAGGATCAAAGGGCTCAAACAGATGCCATATGCTGCCCAGTTAAAGAAACTCCAGCTCTACTCAGTGGCATACCGCCTGCTCAGAGGCAATCTGTGCCTGACGTATAAAGCCATGTCCAACCCAGAATTAATGGACATGCTGCACCTCAGAAAATGCAAATCCCATCGAGCTACGTGCTCGAGAGACTTGAACCTTAGCACTGAAATAAATAGGACATGCTGGAGGGACAGATTCATAACCCAGAGGCTCACTTCACTCTGGAATAAAATCCCAGTCCAGGTTAGGCAGAGTCCCTCATTGACTCTCTTCAAGAGGAATCTTGATGAGTGGATGGGAGATCGTAGGTTTACCCCGGGTATAACTTCTGTGTCACTGTTAGACAGAGGCACAGTATACTAACCTTGAAAAAGAGCATAGCAAAATTCATTTAAAATGGGTGGCGAAAGCCAAACACACTCTGGCCAGTCTTATAAATGTCTTAGGGCAGATAGCCTAGTATGAACCTATATATATATATATATATATATATATATATATATATATATATATATATATATATATATATACATATATATATATATATATACATATATCTACATATATACATTTATCTACATATATCAATATGTTGCACCTGTTTAGACATTAATATATTTATTCACACACATACATCTATATGTTGCAATACAGTCTCTGTACTGTTGAATGACTGGGCTGGATGATATGTTTTGGAAACATCAAGGTTATGTGTATTTGCCATGGTGGTTTAGTGGTAAATCATTTTGTGTATGGTGTGCAGGGTCCTGGGTACAAGACTTGCAGAGGCAGTTTATTTTGTTTCTGGCCAGAACACTCCAGCTTACCCCCACACTAACCTCTTTAAAAGGAAAGGAAAAAAGGGTTGATAGGAAAGTGGTGAAAAAGGGGCACAAAGAGGGTAAGACAGTAGGGGAAATAGCCAGACATGTGCAAGAAGGGTGTAGGAAAGGTTCTTAGCTGCCCATTTCTGCTACAGCAACAGCTATGCATATACACTGAATTTTGAGGTAGATGTGGACCCTCAAATCCCTGGGAGAGGGATGAGGACAACATAAATACATTGTCTTGCTAGTTAGACCAGATTATATGTGTCCAGTGGACATGTGCGAAATGGACAGCCATGTATGGGGTGAGATTGTTTCGTGGGAACATATTGCCCTTCCATTATCTTTTCAGGTGGGAGTGGGATGTTTGGGAGGGGTTGTAGGTATATTTGTGGAGGGAGGTTGGGTAGGTTAACAGACATGACACACAAGACACTTACAGAGGCACTATATGACACATGTGGGGGGTGAACACCTTGATGGGGATGGGTGTTGGGATATTGGAAGCCCACAAGGCCCCTAGTGGTAACAGTGAGACTGAGGTTCCCACCCGTGGGTAGTCACCATGATGTCACTACAGTGCCATGCTCTTGTGAAATATGACTACAGACCATCCTCCTGCTGACACATGTACACCTGCAACACAAATGGATAACATTATGGAGATAACAATCACTGTTACTGACAGCCGAAATGCATCATAGCTGCATGGCTACACTACCTGACATGTATGCATTACACATTACACCTGACAACATCTTAGACTGCAGTACATACCAGCACTCTATAACAGTCACCATGTGTATCAGAACCATATTAGCCTGTCCCCTGCATCAATGTTATGGATGACAGGGATATGGCAAAGGTATCATCATATGCACAGGGTGAGTTACTGCTTTGCCAGTGGCTGAGGGTGGTCCATACATGTGTAATCATGAGTGTGGGTGAGGGGTTTGGTTCAATGATTGGGGCATGGTGATGTGATGTGTGTCTGTATGAGGTCACCCTAGGTGTGGTTGCATAGTGTGTGGGTATGCATGTACCCAGTCCTGTCATGTGGTTGCCCTATACAGGTGTTGTTGGACAGCTGCAGACAATACCTGGCAGAGTGTGCAGTTCAGTGCCTCTGGCCACAGATAAGCTGACTGTGCCTGCCAAGGGTTCCATCGGCACATGCAGGTACAGACCTTGAGGTGCTACTCTCCCCTGATGAAGACAGGTGTCCGCTGGAACCATGTCCCACCTGGGACTGACCAGGGCCATGTGCATGAGGCATGCTGTGGTGTGGTGTGGAGAGCACCCCCAGTGGTGTGTGCTGGGGCTGGTACTGCCACTATGGGAGTGGCTTGGTGCCCTGGTACGCCCACATTGACCACCAGCTGCTGGTGTTTCTGGCCTACATCCATGCGGACATTGCACCACTCACACCACATGTTCAAGCACAAACATTCCACGGTTGAGGAGGCCCACCATCTCACCCCACCATCTATCCATGACCTCAGTATGTTCACGGAGGGAAGCAGCAATGTCATGGAGGGTGCCACTTACAGATGAGAAAGAAGCCCTCTGCAGCCTCAGGCCCTGTCTGGTGTGCATGTTCATACATGCCTGTGCCTCCATTACAGACTGAAACATGCTCCTGGTGGTACCAGTTGTGGCGCCTCTACCAGGGGCATGATGACCAGCGGCCCTCCCGCTAGCACCACGGTACAACTGCTGATGTGGTGGCCTGCTGGACATCCAGCAATGTCGACTGTGACCCGGCACAGTTGGCATGGACACCGCACTTTCCAGGTCACTGGCACCAGCCACCAACTGTCCCTCTGCTATGGCCATGTATGATGGGGTTTGTAGGGGCACCATAACTGTTTGCGGGCTTGGGGTGGCTAGGAGGGTGATGACAAATGTAGGTGCAGTGTCAGCCTCTGGCAACCCCACCTGTGCCTCAACAGTACCATCATCATCATCATCATCATCAGTGTCTGTATGGTCACCTACCTCAGTTTGCATGCAGGAGGGACCCTGACCCACCTCGCCACCTGTGGGGGAAACAAACACACACATTATGACCTGTACAGCATTGCATAACAGTACGCACATTTACACATACTCACAGTCACACACACACAGTCTCACACACACACACACACACACACACACACACAGACACACAGACACACACACAAACACACAGACACACACACATGTACACCCACAAACACTGACAGTCCACCTTACTACCTCCCTTGCCCTGGGTTTACAGACAGTCCCACATCCAGTTACAGATGTTCCCCATCCTGCATGGCACTTGCTAATATACACTCATTAATACTACCCATTAACATATCATACTTCTCATTGCCTACATGCTTGATCACAACACATGACCTGTTACTCCATCACCTCCCTTACTTTGATGGAGTAGGTTGTACATGGCCTCACTGCTGTCATCCAGTAATACGCTGTGTATGTCCAGTCCTGGTGTACATAGCCTCTATATGGTTGGGCCGCTAAATTCACTACATATGTCACACACAACAGCCTTATACTACAGTCTTGATCAGTCCATGCCACATCTGCTACAGAACCAACCCTTCATGCGGACAACAGTAATTCCTGGATACACTCACTGATGTGGTCTGTTAATTCCCCATTGCATTAGTAGTGCTGCATACGTGGATAGCCGGTTATCTATCTGCTGCTGGCATTATGATGTGTATACCTGGTATGTACTTTCCCTCCCAATGCATGTTCTGTGCTGCAGACACTGTTATGCTATCAGCTGTCTTGTGTTCACATATCGGACAGGCTGTCCTGGTGTCTCATGTGTCACTACATCTACAACACAATCCCAAGGAGAAGTACTGCCATGTGATCAATCCCACTATTGCCTGTGCATACACAGACACCTGCACAAACAGACAACACATGTACACACACATCAGACATGCATCGACCACACTCCACCAGATTGCACTTACACACACATTCAACAACCCCCACCCACACACACACACACACACACACACACACACACACACACACACACACACACACACCTACATGTGGGGTTGCACACCTTTTGTACACACAGTCCTCCCATTACCCTTCTGTCAGCATGCATTACATCTGGTGCTCAACAGCATGCAGTGCAACTATAGTGACCTCATGATAGTGGCAGTATACATGTGTGTGATGCATGGGCTGTGTTGGGTAGGTGATGGTCCTTCCCCTTATTAACACTGCACCCATGTACAAAGTGTTACTGTCTATCTGTTCTACACCCTGCCTTGTACTGTGCACCATACCACACAGGTGTACAGACCATTGCTGCTTATGTAGTACTGTGTCTGTTATGTCAGCTCCAATGCTCACAGCCCCTATGTGTTACAGCACCTCATAACTGGGATGATATGTGAATGGATATAAATTGTGAATGCCTAATTTCTGCTTTACAGATCACAACATCAACAGTGCATGTTTGACGAGTATAGGACTGTTACACTGACACCCACCAGACCTTACCATGGCTGTGTAGGGTGCACTACACATGTCCCAGAACTCTGCATGGTTGCAAGTTCTACACATGTGCACATCCCGTGGAGTGCACACACTGCTGTCACTATTGCTGTGGGGTCAGGGTTATGTCTGTCAGAGTTACTTAACCTGATTGTGTGCAGTTACAGCCATGAGGGTGTTGTTTCACACATGTCCCTACTGTAGGCCATGTGTCCTGCCAATACTTCTCATCCCTGTGGACACATTGCACAATTACAGGATGTTAGTTATCTTGCATGTGTCTCTTGTACCCTTCCAATACTCCAGCATGGTTACTACTGTGATACAGTGCATTTCACAACAATAAAACATGACCGTGTACAGCATGCAGTATGGGTAGGTGTGTTAGATGTGTGCATGGAATATCCCATAGCCATTACATGCATAGTGTCTTGTCATGCATGAACATGAACCATACTCACAGGCTACAGGCTGCTGCTGTGGTGGTATCCTGGAGGGACCTACATAAGAGTGTGAGAATGTTGTTGTCAGTGGCCACAGTTGTGGCATTCATAAAGGGTGAGTGCAGCATTATGTTACATCTACAGTAGGGGTCCACAATGCTACAGCGTATGCATGTGTGTTTTTTACTACTACACAGCAACAGACTATATATATGACATCTCAGATTTGCATGATGTACCTGTACAGATGCAGATGCATACACACTAGTGGTGTACTGATGTGCCCTGGGGCCTTACCTGCACACTCCTCAGACAGTGTGTCAGTGGCACCCACCTCCACAATGCACCCTGCCAGTTGTTGGTGCTGCAGGTGGGCAGGTGCCACAAGGCTCCTGAGTAGCTCCTCCACATGGGTGATGGGTGGATGGATGGCTTGCACCCCCCTTTTGTGAGGTGGTCTCCCTGTACGGCAGCTGCACGCTGACATACATGGCGAAGCAGGTCGCTGCAATGGTGCCGGACCTGCTCATAGCTGCAGTTATGCAGTCTGACATCAGTGACCCTGTGGACTAGTTCATTCCACAGGGTGGTCCTCTCCAGCTCATCATTGGCTGTCCATCTGAACAGCTGTTCATAGTGCTGTACCAAATGTGAAACTATAACCTCTGTCTCGGCAGCACTGTAGACTGGCAGATGGATGTGGGGCATCCTCCCTGGAAGACATAAAGATGGAAACAGGTCAGTGCAACTCATACAGCAGGGTTACCATAGTTCTTAATACACATCTTTGTCTCACTCCACCATATCAGCTACAACAATCCATTCACAGAATGCAACTGAAATGTCGGCTGCTTACCTACCATTGGGACATATGTTGTATTGTATCAAGCTTTGTGGGACACTATCTCTGCTGGCCTGTTACAGACTTTTTCACCTGCATGCCATTGTCAGTGCCACTCTATATATATATATATATATATATATATATATATATATATATATATATATATATATATATATATATATATATATATATATATATATATATATATATACCTACATCTATATGACTGTCTGGATATCTGTAGACATACCTGTCTAATTATATATCACACAGATATTTATCTATATGTGGGGTGCATGCAGACATCTGGTCCACATTCTGTTCTGCCTTACTACAACACAACCAGGTGTCACATATGAACACAGACTAACATTAGGGTGGTATATATGGTGAGAGATTGCTGGTAAGCCTACTATACACCTATGTCATTTGCGCATGCTGGATTAGACATTAACATGACTATCCTGCATGTGGTGTGCTCTGACAGCCATGTGTCTATCATGACGGCAGTACTTCCACCACCAGCTATTGTCCACACTAACATACCAAACACACATATTTTGGCTTAAATCTTTGTCATTCCTTGCTGATGTGAAACAGTTGGGGGGTATGTCCCACTGCCTACAGGGACAGACAGTATTGTCCAGAGCAGTTGATCAGCAGAACTTCATTACAGGGACAACTACAGATGGCACATATAAACATTCCACATCATATTTCCTATTATTCTATACCACATACTACTTTAAATTACATACAAATATGTTTTACATACCTGTCATTTTTTTCCCTGACAGCTGTGACTGCCTGCTGTTGTTTAAGGTTTACTTTATTTTCTTCTTTTTTCTGTGTGTGTGTGTGTGTGTGTGTGTGTGTGTGTGTGTGTGTGTGTGTGTGTGTGTGTGTGTGTGTGCGTGTCTCTCTCTCTCTCTCTCCACTAGAGTGACTGAGCTGGTTTGAATGGATTGCAGCATGGCTTTTGTATGTGATGTGCATGATCAAGTGATGGGCTCTGCACCACTCAATGTGAACAGTTGCTAATTTCATGCAGCCTGCTGTGTAGTACTTCAGATAACACTGCCATGGCAACCCAGTACTATAAAATACTGACTCACGTGGGCGTTGTCCCCTAACCTTTCCAGTACGGAGGACATCCTTCCTGTATATGGGCAGCAGTGT